>NW_025233542.1:6320-7990 GCF_018294505.1 Triticum aestivum | reverse complement strand
GCTGCCACAGACGCTACAAGCAAGACTTCCTTGGCCTGTGGTTGTTGCAAGTATTACATGAAGGACGGACTGTGGTTGTTGCCTTCACTGTTATGCATTTTTTTCTAGAAACAGAACACCATGCACAAGCAGCAAGTTCTCCTGTATACCATGTGAACAGGCATGCACGCAGCATCTTGCCATCCTCACGAAGTACCGGAAGATCATTTTGTCCGCATACAATAAAGTTCGTTCTCGAAGCTAATACTTTTATTGTGCGTGCAAGAAATATGCCATGAAAGTCATTTGCATTAGTTGGCTTATTAAGAAAAAGTCGAGAAACATGAATGAACTATGGCGGACCTGTCCACGACAACGGGACGGGACCAGTGAAGCTGAGGAGCAGGAGCTGCCAACTTGGGTCCATGGTCCATGCCACCCACCAATTTCTTCAGTCGACAGACAACACCTCATGCATGAAAAATGCAAGAAAATAAAGTTTGAATTGGCACTCCGCACGCACACTGACTATTGTGGCCACTGACTAGTACTACGTACTTGCAACGCATGGTTACACACATTCATGCACGAGCATAAGATGAGATGCACCACCCAAGCAGTTTTTGCCAAGATCACTTGAGAATCACCTGCACCCCAAACTGGTTTCTTGCTGAGTGTTCCTGCTTTTTGTATACATACCACAAGCCACAGCTGAATCCATGGCGAAATGCTTCCTGCTGCTCGCCTTCTTGGCGTTTCTCCTGCCGGCGGCCTATGCGACGTGCCACCCTGACGACCTTCAAGCGCCGCGGGGCTTCGCCGGGAAGGTACTTGGACCTCTCAAATAATTCATTTGGTTGGTGAGGTACCCAAGGGTTTGACACTACTCGAGGGCCTCACCGTTGTCGATCGTTCACTAGGTATTGCTTTCTCTAACTTGCTATTGTATGTGAAGAGCAATAGAAGAACACTCCAACAACAACAACCAAACACCATTACTGGGACCAACAACAGTGTTAGATCTGGAAGTGGCAACATTGTATCTGGGAGCGGCAACACTGTTGTATCTGGGGACAACAACAATGTTTCTGGGAGCAACAACACAGTCACATCTGGGAGCAGCAATGTCATACTTGACACCAACCATGTCGTAATTGGGACCAACAATACTGTATCCGGCAATAACAATAGGGTAACTGGGAACAATAATGTTGTATCCGGGAGCAACCAAGTCGTGTACGGGGACAACAAAGTCGTAACTGGCTAATGATCTGTTAGTGGATTGATTTCGGCTTCCCTGGTGCAGTTCATACGTCCTTGTCCAAGTTCAGTGTGGCTGACAATTACTTGGTGGGCCCAATCGTGTTTGGAACTTCATGGATATAGCATCCTACCTACTTAAAATAAAATTTCCCTAAAATATCTATAGAACGTTTTACATACTAAATGCTGGCCTGGACAGCAATGGCGACTTGCAGCTTAGGTACAAGTTTTCATCGTGGATGTCTAGATGTGGTTATTTCATCTATTCTGTTATCTGTAATGTGTGATGTTTTATTATATATGAAGATTGATCTATGAATTATAACTGCTCAATGTCATCTAGCTATACACTTCTCAGGTGATGCAATACGGATCGTTTGCCATGTGCACCTCGTAGTTCCTTTGTGACCAGTGATTACCTTCAATCT
>NW_025233542.1:0-2741 GCF_018294505.1 Triticum aestivum | reverse complement strand
GATGGATATATATATTATGATCTACGCCATATATGAAAAGGATGCTGGGCAACAAGGCATGGATATAGATGTTGCTGGAAGGCATGAAAGAATTTTTTACAGAACATGAGAAGATGGTGTGCACTATCTACCAGATGGCTCCCCTCGCCAATTGGCTTGCACATTTCTATTTTTTTATGTCATATTACTTGAACTTGTTCAATATACTAGCATTAGTAAAACATTTGCTATATATTCTTCCTGAGAATCATGCTTTTGCTCTTTTCTGAATAATGTTATGTTTGAACAGTCCATTTCCTATCTTTTGTAGAGAGTTAGAAGCTAGGATACATAGTGCCTGCTAGAGTGAGATAAAGTAGGCGGAATAGCTTGCTTGGGGGAAACATTATGCAAAATTCTTAAATTCGTCTACATTAGCAACTCTTGAGAAAGTAGGAGGAAGAAATTATTTAATGGTAAAAAGAAGTCAACAGTGTGGCCTGATGTGCCCTAAAGATATATGTTAGAACAACAAGAATGTGCCATAAAGATATACATGCATAGTAGAACAATAGGATTGGATGCTCCCGTAGCAACGCACGGGCAATTACCTATAATACCTAAAAGAAACGCAGCGTTCCGTTTCCCGTCTTACATCGTCGAACCCTTCGTCTAGCCTCCCTCCCGTGCGCTGTTGGTTTTCCATGCGTACATTCCACCCCAAACGTGATTCGTTCTTCTTAATTACGTGGTCCCACCCCCATGTGATCCGGCGAAAGAACCAGCAAAACCGTCATACCCACGCACGCAAGCAACGAAAAATCCACGCAAGCCGTGTCTCCTCCTCCCTGTTCAAACCCTAGCCGCCCCTTCCTAGTTGACACCGCTAGCGAGTAGCGCGTAGCACATGCACCAGTGCGGCCCTTCCGCGGTGCCCCTTGACCTCGCAATGAAACAGCTCGTCGGCATCGATGACAAGCCAGTGCGTCCGGTGTTGATTCATGTGGATGGGTCAAGCAGGACAGATGGCGGTGGATCCGGGACATAGCCATGAAGTCTGCTTCGATGCGCGCCCAGCTTTGTCTCATGTGCATGGGTCGATCCTGGACGGCGGGCGATGGATCAAGGACGTACATGGCAGCTTTCACCTATGCAAACAGCTGACTACTCAACCTCCTCTCGGCGGTGGCAGCGGCCAGGTCTGGTTAGCTACCATTTATCTTTAATGCATGCCATGAAAGGCGATCAAGAGGAGCAATCATAAGCAGCGAGGTGTTCCAGGGCTACGAGCGCCAGTACTGCGACTCTGCGTCCGCGAGGTCTTCACCAAGATCGCCACCCTCTCTTCCCGTGCCTATTTCTATTCGATGTTGTTGGTTTCGTCTTACAGGGTGAGATCTAAGCAGACAAGATGAAGCAGAGGCTCTCTGAGATCCAGTCCGACGTGCAGGATACTGAATCGCTGGTAAATACTAGATTGTGTTTTATGATTTGATCATCCATTCCGCTGCCTTACATACAGCCTGTGGGACATTTGGTAGGTGGAGGCTTCATTTTGGACGTAGGTGAATGTGTGATTTCCGGAAGCTCTATATATTAACTTCATGATCTGCTCTTGATTTCCTTCTTGGGGACTAGATTTGAAGATTTGCCAGCTACACCATCTAAAAATCAGGCTGTTGATCCGGGTACATTGCTACTCGGCCTTGCGTTCAATTGAAGTTTTCTGAGATCAACTCTTCTGAAACTTCAAAACGAGTAGTCCTCGTATTTTGAGGTTGCTACTTGCACATTGTTCATCTTTCTGTCAATTTTGTTCCATTATTTTGCACTCTATCTGCCAATTTGATTGCATGGTATAGGGTGCGATGGTGGCGTGGGCGCCGCACGGGGTAGGAGTAGTGCTCTGCACAGGCCAGCCGATGCCAGGAGCTAGCATCGCGCCAACGCCTCCATGAACGCCGCCATGACGCGTTGCATGGTGTCGCTGTCGGGTGTGGCCCCCAACATCGCGATGTGTGCTCAAGCATGTCGTTTGTGGCTTCAAGCCGCCTGGTGGCCACCGTGGCATCGTGGCTAAACAAGAGGTTGGTGATGAAGAGCCTGTGATCATCCGGGAGGATATGGCGGAGCATCCACGGCGATGTGGACGTGGCTGCAGCCGTGGCCGGATGGAGAAGCCTTAGGTCCTGGTAGATTGTCTACTGATGGCATAATCCTCCAGAGCTACAATAGCCAGAAAGATGCCTTGCCGTGGGGAAGCCTCGCTGCTGGAAGTGCCATCAGTGATCTAATTTGAAGAGTCCAACAAGAGGTCAATGGAATTCTCATCTCCAATATGTTCGCATTCTAACATGTCCTTGTTGATTCAGCTGTTACATTGTGTCACAATTCACTTGTTTGTCACCTTTTTTCGTACTACTATGCACTGGAATGTCCATGTTTGCTAATTTGCAGATTGAATTGTTCTGATAAAGTATGCTAATATATGTCACTTCTTTCTGAAAGGTATCTAGAACTCTTAACTGCATTGCTCCGGTGATAACTTTTTCTTATTGTTGCCATTTTGTGTTCCGGTCAAGATTTTCTTCTTTCACAGACATTAGAAGTCTAGAACTGGGATAAAAATAAATAAAGTTTGGAATAAACTAGAATCTTAATAATCTCCAATATCTGCTCCACATGTGTGGAATCAATCATCCAGATATATATACTCGGATTGATGCAGCCATGCCCAATAAGAATCTTCATGTAAATAAATC
>NW_025233541.1:0-7991 GCF_018294505.1 Triticum aestivum | reverse complement strand
TGGGCTGCGGCCCCCGAGTTCAGATCTGGTTCCCCCATGCAGCTCACCTCCTGGAAAGAGAAGGGCTTGCTATGGGGCAGTTCGGAGGAGCTGACCGGACTCCAGTCCTGTCTCCAGACCTTGGTGAACAAGAAGCTCAAACTTGTCAACGTGATCCAGGTCATGCTCGTCTGCCGGATTCTCCCCTGCCAACAACGGGCCTTCAACCTGTGGGAGTTCGATCCGGCACAGCACCGGACCCTGAGCGGGCTCTTCGACACGACGTACGAAGCTGCCTGGAGGGTGCTGTTCAAGGGGGGAGAAGCCCCCGCATCCGCGACTGAAGATCGCGGGTTCAGCACGAAACGCCCGGCCGGTACGGTAAGTTATCCTTTATGGGACACGTATTTCTTTCATAGTTTGACTCTATGTGGGATCTAAAATTCCCAATGCCTTTAACAGGACTGGCAGAGGACGTTCGGACAGGTTAACTGTCCGGCTCCCCTCCCCGAAGAACCAGCGGATGCCCGTTTAACGGGGCTGCTAGTCCCGACACTCTATGTGGTGCCGGAGAAGAAGGCCAAGAAGAAGGCCACGGGAACCCGAAGGAGTTCCCGGCGCCAGGTGGTATCAACTCATCGTCTGATGACTCCGAGGCGGACTCCTCCCCCGAAGGCGAGGAGGAAAAATAAGACTCTCCCCAGGAGGGGGGAGAGAGGAAAAGGAAGGCTTCCCCAACGGGGGAGGCTGAGGGGTCCAAGAAGGGAAGGACCCTTCCTCCGGACAGCTCCGCCAACGCCAACGACGGCAACGAGGAGTGGCCCTCAAGGGCCAAGCCCCTGGCAAGATCGTAAGTATCCGGACTCCTGAGTGATTTGTAATTTCTTTTTCGTGCCACGTAGTGTCCTTATAATGCCGCATACTATCTGTAGCCCGGCCGAGGAGGATCTTCCTGCTTCATCCAGCGGGTCCTTGGCCCCATCGGATGTAGATTCCATTCCAACCGCCTCCACCCCTCGCGATGCTGAGGACGCCGAGGTGGGATCCCAGGAGGGGACCCGCCAGGAGGGGGAGGCTCCGGAGGTGCCACAAGGCAACATCCCGGACTTCGTGCCGGACTCCGCGCCGGAACCCGCAGTGGTTCCGGAGTCCGGTAGGCGGCCCCTTCGTAAGAAGGGAAAGACCGTGACACCGGCAGCCTCAGTCCAACCAGAGGCGCCGGACAACTTGTTGGAGGCGCTCAACGGCGCTTCCATCGAGGAAGAACACCGCACTATTATGAGTGCGGTGATTCAGAAGGTTCAGCTCGCCAAGAGCGGGCTGACCGAAGCTTGCAGCAGCCTTCTAACAGGCTTTGAGGTAAGAAGCTTTAAAATATACAATGTAATACCGCATAGACAGTAGCCCCTGATGCTCGGTTCGGTGTTCGGAAAGAAAAACCGAACTGAGGATCTAAACAAGATATATGCAGGAGTTCTAAAAATTAGGTGGATATGGGTTTGCAGGCTGCGGTGCTGACCTATGCTGCACTGACTGCGGAGGTCGGTGCTTTGGAGCAGGACCTCGAGCGTACCGAGAACGAGCTCGGTCTTGCCAAGAAGCAGCTCGAGGACAAAGAAGGTGAGTACCACCGTATTAAATTTGTACCTTACAGAAAAGGATTTTCGTTGCGATAGAAATAACAAGGATAACATGGGTACTGCAGGGGCCACGAACAAGGTGGCGACCCTGAAGGAGGCCGTGTCCGCGGCCGAATGCAATGCGGCCGTGGAATGAGCGGAGCGAGAGAAGCAGGAGGCGCGGGTGGCGGAGGTGCGGCAAGAGCTCCAAGCTCTCATGAAAAAGCATGAGAGTTTGGAGCGTGACTCGAAGACTCGAGAGTCCGAGCTTGCCTTGGCTCTTGAAAGTGCCAAAGCCGCTAAGGCCGAGGCCCATAAGGCCCTCCAGGAGATTGAGGCGGTGAAGAAAATAGCGGCGGGTAAGGCATTTTTCATGCAAAGCAAGCATGTGAATGTAAATTACCTGTTACTCACCCGGATTCGGAGCTCTCCAGGAGCGTTTGCAGATCTGCCTCGCAGCGTATCCGATGCCACCGCATTCTACCGGGCCGAGGAGGGGGGTTCGACGGAGAAGGTCTTCTGCTCTCAGTATGCTGAGGCCGGACATCCGGTGCCCCCTAGCGACCAGCTGAAGCAGCTGGTCGAGCTCCACAAGGTAGCCGAGCAGGCCATGAAGGGCCTCATAGTCCGGCTGTGGCCTAGAGAGGCCATGCCTGGGAGCTACTTCGGCCTCGTGCGGCGGCTGGTGGATGCGTGCCCCTGGGTGGAGGTCATCAAGCGCTTCGCCTGCATTGAAGGTGCCCGTCGGGCCCTTGCCCGCACAAAGGTGCACTGGGGCAGGCTGGATGCTGAGAGGCTTCTGACGGACGCGCCGCCGGCGGGCAAGGAGTATCGTACGCCCGAAATGTACTATAAGACTGTCCTGAAGGGTGCCCGCAAGATCGCGGATGAGTGCGCCAGAGATGTAATTTTTTAGTAGACTCGCAATGTGTTATCCTGTGCGCTGAAAACTTTGTTCATATGCGCTAAGAAACGCTTATTTGATTTAAAATATTACCTTCTGTGTGGCCGTTTATCAAATCTGAGAGATGGCAAGTCGTCGGCTTCAGCCCCCATGCCACGAGCGCTGGGGTGTTCGGGATAAACTTGAGTGCTCTTGTTCCCATTTTTGGGTCCTTCTAGGGAGGCGCTCAACACAACGAATAAGGCAACCAGACTTATAATGCTTGAACACTCTCACTTAGCCATAGAATTCTATAATTTTAAATTTCGGCGAAGCCCCTAGTGTTTGGAAGACCGAGTTCGGGGCGCTATCCATGCCTGGGCCGGACACAGCCGGTTCCTCGCTCTAAGCGGCATAAGTCTTTAGGGACTCGAAAAGACCTCTCGAACAGCGACCAGCTCTCGCCTTATCATGACGGTCAGTTTTAGCTTTCTCCACTGAGGCGCTCGCCCAGCTCAACCGGGGCGCAATCGCAGTGGTTCTCCCAGTGCTACCTTAGCCGATAGAACGGACCGTAAGGTACCAAAACATGGGAGCCGGGCAAACCCAACTATTGACCCAAGACATGATTCGGAGCCGATGCATATAGTGCTATAAGTTCGGGGTGCCGCACTTGTGAAAGTGTTCGGACTTCACACCATAATGCGGGGAACATAAGCCCCTGGTGTATTCGGCCGTACAAAATTGTACGGATGCAAGATGTCATGAATGAACATATATATAAATAAAGGTAATGCAATTATAAGCGAAAAATGATGCATTGTTTATTCAAGGAGTTCTGCTATGAGTGCAGAACGATACAAATAGTGTGGTAAGCAAGGGTTTGGACTATTAGACATGTCCCCCTCTAGGGGTAGGCTGCGGAATGGTGTAATAAACAGATTTAATGCTTGTAATGGAGACCACCTGAGTGTTCGTCGTAGCCCTTGTTCTTCCCTGGCTGTTGCATCGTGAGTTCGGCAGATCTACTGCCGGACAGGGCCTCTGGCAAACGGAGTCCTGTGGATAAAAATAAAAATAAAAAAAAGGAAAAGAAAAAGAGTGACACACTTAGGAGCCCCTCATGTGGTTGAGCCGCACTCTGGGCCTGTCGTGGTCGTGCCCCTCCCCCTATGCCCAAGGTATCTCCAGAGCGTAATAATGTACGCGGGGAGCTTGTCTTGCAATTATGCAAGGGCTGGGGTTGGGGCCGCATTGCTACGCGTGCTCGGAACGTGCCAGGTGGTCTTGATGTATGTTACTCCGGGCGCGTTTAATCATGTCCGGTCTTTGAACGGCCGGACTCGGAAATTGCCTTAATAGGCTGCTCTGTACTTCTGCCGCGAGAGCCGCTGTGTGTTCCTCTGTTCGGAGGGAGCGTTCAGTGTTTCCATTGACCATGATGACTCCACGAGGGCCTGGCATCTTGAGCTTGAGGTATGCATAATGCGGCACCGCGTTGAACTCTGCAAACGCGGTTCGTTCGAGCAGGGCGTGATAGCCACTACGGAACGGGACTATGTCGAAGATTAACTCCTTGCTTCGGAAATTATCCGGGGATCTGAAGACCACTTCCAGTGTGACCGAGCCTGTACAATTGGCCTCGACACCTGGTATGACGCCTTTGAAGGTCGTCTTTGTAGGTTTAATCCTTGAGGGGTCTATGCCCATCTTGCGCACTGTATCCTGATAAAGCAGGTTCAGGCTGCTGCCGCCGTCCATGAGGACTCTAGTGAGGTGAAATCCATCGACGATTGGGTCTAAAACCAATGCGGCGAATCCGCCATGGCAGATACTGGTGGGGTGGTCCCTTCGATCAAAAGTGATCGGGCAAGAGGACCATGGATTGAACTTCGGGGCGACTGGCTCCATCGCATATACGTCCCGAAGTGCACGCTTCCACTCCCTCTTGGGTATGTGGGTTGCGTATATCATATTTACCGTCCGCACTTGTGGGGGGAAACCCTTCTGTCCTCTATTGTTCGGCGGTCGGGTCTCCTCCTCGTCGTCGCTATGCATCCCCTTGTCATTGTTTTTGGCAATTAACTTGCCTGCCTACTTGAATACCCAACAGTCCCTGTTGGTGTGGTTAGCTGGCTTTTCGGGGGTGCCATGTATCTGGCAAGAGCGGTCGAGTATTCGGTCCAAATTGGACGGACCCGGAGTGGTTTTTTTGAATGGCTTCTTCCGCTGACCGGGTTTAGAGCCTCTGAATCCGGTGTTGACTGCCGTATCCGGTGTTATCGCCATTGACACGGCGTTTGTTTTTGTTGCGACGCGACCTGCCATTGCGGTCCTTGCTGTCCGGACTGCCAGATTTTTTGCTGAGATTGTTGCTGCGAGCTAGCCAGCTGTCCTCTCCCGCACAGAAGCGGGTCATGAGTGATGTGAGGGCTGCCATGGATTTCGGCTTTTCCTGTCCTAGGTGCCGGGCCAGCCACTCGTCGCGGATGTTGTGTTTGAAGGCTGCGAGGGCCTCTGCATCCAGACAGTCGACAATTTGATTTTTCTTTGTTAAGAACCGTGTCCAGAACTATCTGGCCGATTCGTCTGGCTGCTGGATTATGTGTCTTAGGTCATCGGCGTCTGGTGGTCGCACATATGTGCCCTGGAAGTTATCAAGAAATGCGGCTTCCAGGTCCTCCCAACACCCAATTGACTCTGCTGGCAAGCTGTTAAGCCAATGCCGAGCTGGTCCTTTAAGCTTGAGTGGGAGGTACTTGATGGCGTGGAGATCGTCACCGCGGGCCATATGGATATGAAGGAGATAATCTTCGATCCAAACCACGGGGTCTGTTGTGCCATCGTAGGATTCAATGTTCACGGGTTTAAACCCTTCAGCGATTTGATGATCCATTACTTCATCTGTGAAGCATAGTGGGTGTGCGGCACCTCTATATTGAGCAATATCACGACGTAGCTCAAGAGAGTTTTGTCTGCTGTGTTCGGCCCGGCCGGAGTTGCTGTATCCGGCGCGAGGGTAGTTGTCGTGGGTCGTGGGGCGCCCGCGTGATCCATAGATAGATCTTGATTGTCTTGCCTTGTCCTCCAATATATCCCGCAAGTCCGGCGCATTCCCCCGTGGCTACGTGCTTTTCGAGCGGTGCCGGGGTACGGCTCTGTCGGAGGGCTTGGATGCCTCTCTGTCGCGGCCATGAGGTGGTCGGTCTGCCGTATTGTGCGCTGGTGATGAAGGTTTGTATGCTTCCTCCTCTAGTCGGGGGAGCAACTTGCGTTTTGGGTAACTTTTGGAGGGGCGTCCGAGTTCATACTCTTCAGCCGCGAGGACCTCGGTCCATCTGTCGGCCAGCAGGTCTTGATCAGCCTGAAGTTGTTGCTGCTTTTTCTTTAGGCTGTTCGCCGTGGCCATTAGCCTGCATTTAAAACGCTCTTGTTCGACGGGATCCTCGGGCATGACGAATTCGTCGTCATTGAGGCTTGCCTCGTCTTCGGAGGGAGGCATGTAATTTTTGTCCTCCTCGTCTGCCGCTCTCTCCTGAGGGTTGGCTACTTCGTCCTCCTGTGCTGAATTGTGCTGGAGGGGGTTGTCTTCGGCACTCTCTGGGGTGTTATTATCTCCGGTGCCGGAATCTCCATTCTTGCTGTGGCGGGATTTAGAGCGGCGCCGCTGACGTCGGTGCTTGGGCTTTTTCTTAGAGGAATCTGCCTCCGCTGCTTCTTCGCCGTCCCCATCCTTTGGGGTGTCCACCATGTATATGTCATATGACGAGGTGGTCTTCCAGTGCCCTGTAGGCGCTGGTTCTTGATCGTCTCCGGCATCGTCGTCCATACCGTCGATGTCTTCGGAGTCATAGTCTAGCATGTCGGTTAGATCGTCGACAGTGGCTACAACGTGGGTGGTGGGTGGGCTTTGAATTTCGTCGTCCGCATCCCAACCATCCCGACCGCAGTCCGGCCAGGGTTCTCCTGATAACGAGAGATGCTTTAGCGAATTTAGGATGTCGCCAAAGGGTGAGTACTGAAAGATGTCCGCGGCGGTGAACTCCATGATCGGCGCCCAATCGGATTCGATTGGCGCGGCGCAGGAGGTTCGGAGTCCGGCAAGGAGTCCGGCGCCTCGGAGTCACGAGCTTTATAAGGGACAAGGTCAGTATTCGACTCCATCGCCGTCGAAGTTGCAGCTTCCGAGGCGGTGTCCAGCCACCTGTCCTCGATCTACGCGGTCTGCTCCGGACTGTGGGTCAGAGCAGACTCGTGTGCGGCCTCCAGGGCACTGTCCGGCGGCAGAGCTAAATCATGCCCCTCGTGACAGTGCGGCACGCTCAGCTGTGACTCGAACCCATCGAAGATCAAATCTCCGCGGATGTCAGCCGTGAAGTTTAGGCTTCCAAATCTGACCGTATGGCCAGGGGCATAGCTTTCGATCTGCTCCAGATGGCCAAGTGAATTGGCCCGCAGTGCGAAGCCGCCGAGTACGAAGATCTGTCCGGGGAGAAAAGTCTCACCCTGGACGGCGTTGTTGTTGATTGAAGAAGCCATCAAGCCTATCGGTGACGACACAGAGGAACTCTCAATGAAAGCACCAATGTCGGCGTCAAAACCGGCGGATCTCGGGTAGGGGGTCCCGAACTGTGCGTCTAGGCGGATGGTAACAGGAGACAAGGGACACGATGTTTTTACCCAGGTTCGGGCCCTCTCGATGGAGGTAAAACCCTACTCCTGCTTGATTGATATTGATGATATGGGTAGTACAAGAGTGGATCTACCACGAGATCAAGGAGGCTAAACCCTAGAAGCTAGCCTATGGTATGATTGTTGTAATGGTTGTTCGTCCTACGGACTAAAACCCTCCGGTTTATATAGACACCGGAGAGGGCTAGGGTTACACAGAGTCGGTTACAATGGTAGGAGATCTACATATCTGTATCGCCAAGCTTGCCTTCCACGCCAAGGAAAGTCCCATCCGGACACGGGACGAAGTCTTCAATCTTGTATCTTCATAGTCTTGGAGTCCGGCTGACGATCATAGTCCGGCTATCCGGACACCCCCTAGTCTAGGACTCCCTCAGTCACTATTTATATGCTTGCTTCAACTTTTTCCGTATCAGCATGGAAATCATTTGTACAGGAGTTCTGGAACAAGGAAAATAATAATCACAAGGATGGAAGCTGAATAAGGTATGTCCAAAGTAATTGTGGTTCCTCTGCATTTATCTGAAAACATAATACACTATTGTCTGAATATGGAAATGATAAATCATATAACTGTTGGCAGATATATTTCAGTTCATCCATAACAGATTTTAATATATTTTTTCTGTATGTGAGATATAACCATATTCTTATTTCACTACTAATAGTACTGCCTAATTCTACATATCAGTTGTATCGCCATAACTTGCCCAGTGGCGATCACTGTAGGTTCCATTCGTTTCCAAAATCTGCTAATTATTAATCTGCACTTTATGTTCTATTTTATATACTAATACATATATCAAGTTTTTTGCTCG
>NW_025233540.1:0-7993 GCF_018294505.1 Triticum aestivum | reverse complement strand
GGAGCATTGTTGAACTCAGGAAGACCCCGCCAAACAGGGTCCGAAAGGGGGACGTCCTCCATATAAAACCATTTCGAAGGCCAGTCTTCGGACGTCTTCTTCGGAGTACCGGACAGGTATCCGGTTTCGGCGATGCAAAATAACCTTTTCCACAGCTCAAAATGAGGCTCGCAGCCCAGGAATAACTCGCAGAGGGTAACATAGCCGGCGATGTGTAATATGAAAGCAGGGGTGAAATTATGTAGTTGGAGGTTGTAAAACTCCAGGAGCCTGCGAAGGAACGGATGAATTGGAAATCCGTGTCCCCTTAATAAGTAAGGAACAAGGCATACCCGCTCCCCGTAGAGGGGCTGGGGAAGCTCTCCGCTTGCTCCTCGCCATTGTAGGTGGCGAGCCCGGCTCGGACGGGAACCATATACGCTGGAGGGAGAAATCCCTTGGTCTGCAGTTTGACTAATCGACTATGTGGGACAGAACACCTCTCCCAATCACCGGGCGTAGGGCTACGGGGGCGGGAGGAGGAGCTGCAGAGGTCGGCCATGCTGGAGTGGATTTTTCCGAAGCGCGCTCCGATGGATTCTCGCTGGGGGAGGATGGCATGGATTGGATCTAAGAACCCCCATCCCTTTAATGGCTAGGGGGGCGAATGTAAAAACGCTCTGGCTCCTCGTATTCATTCGACGCGTGGAAGATAGCCCTTATTGGGCGCATAAGCCAAGAAGTCCAACATTTATGGTGCCGGACACTACTTGACAAACATTCAAAATTTGGAGAAGAACCCACCTTGCAATGCCGAAGACAATACTGCGTGTCGGACTTGACGTCATTGAAGCCTGGTTCGGGGGCGGGCTACTGAGGGAGTCCTGGATTAGGGGGTCTCCGGACAGCCGGACTATATCCTTTGGCCGGACTGTTGGACTATGAAGATACAAGATTGAAGGCTTTGTCTCGTGTCCGGATGGGACTTTTACTTGGCGTAGAAGGCAAGCTAGGCAATACGGATATGTATGTCTCCTCCTTTGTAACCGACCTTGTGTAAACCCTAGCCCCCCCGGTGTCTACATAAACTGGAGGGTTTTAGTCCGTAGGACAACATACAATCATACCATAGGCTAGCTTCTAGGGTTTAGCCTCTCTAATCCCGTGGTAGATCAACTCTTGTACTACTCATATTATCAAGAATAATCAAGCAGGGCGTAGGGGTTTACCTTCATCAAGAGGGCCCGAACCTGGGTAAAACATCGTGTCCCCTGCCTTCTGTTACCATCCGCCTTAGACGCACAGTTTTCGGGACCCCCTACCCGAGATCTGCCGGTTTTGACACCAACAGTTATGAAGAAGGGTTTCCTTTTATCTTTGAAGGGAAAGGCATTGGCATGGTATTGGCTATGCGATGATATTGGATCATGGAACTGGAATTGTTTGAAATTGGAGTTCCACAAAAAAATGTATCCTATGCATATAGTTCATCGTGATCGGAATTATATATATAATTTTTGGCCTCGTGAAGGAGAAAGTATCGCTCTAGCTTGGGGGAGGCTTAAGTCAATCTTATATTCATTCCCCAATCATGAGCTCTTAGGAGAAATTATTATTCAGAATTTTTATGCTTGACTTTCTCGTAATGATCAAACCATGCTTAATACTTCTTGTGTTGGTTCCTTTATGAAGAAGACTATTGAATTCCGGTGGGATCTTTTGAAAAGAATTAAACGCAACTCTGAAGATTGGGAACTCCACAATGGTAAAGAGTCAGGTATTAAACTTAAGTATGATTGTGTTAAATCTTTTATGGATACCGATGCTTTTGAAAAGTTTAGCACTAAATATGGACTTGACTCTAAGATAGTAGCCTCCTTTTGTGAATCATTTGCTACTCATGTTGAACTCCCTAAAGAGAAGTGGTTTAAATATCACCCACCTACTAAAGAAGAAATCAAAGAACTGGTATCAGTCAAGGAAGAAACTATACTTTATAATGTTGATCCAGTTGTTCCTTCTGCTTATATTGAGAAACCACCTTTCCCTGTTAGGATAAATGAACATGCTAAAGTTTCAACAGTGGTTAATAAAAGCTACATTAGAACACCAAAATCTGATGAACAAATTAAAGTAGAACCTAGTATTTCTATGGTTAAAGATCTCTTGGAACAAGATATGGATGGGCATGTTATTTACTTCTGTGAAGAAGCTGCTAGAATTGCCAAACTTGGTAAGAAAGATAAATATAGACCTGTTCTTGGCATGCCTGTCATTTCCGTTAAAATAGGAGATCACTGTTATCATGGTTTATGTGGCATAGGTGCTAGTGTGAGTGCTATTCCTTACACCTTATATCAAGAAGTATTAAAGACATAGCACCCGCAGAGATAGAAGAAATAGATGTTACTATTAAACTTGCTAATAGAGACACAATATCACCAATTGGGATTGTCAGAGATGTTGAAGTCTTGTGTGGGAAAATAAAATACCCAACTGATTTTCTTGTTCTTGGTTCCCCACAAGATGACTTTTGTCCCATTATCTTTGGTAGAACCATCTTGAACATCGTTAATGCTAAGATAGATTGTGAGAAACAAACTTTCGGTGTTAGTTTTGGTAATGAGTCTCATGAGTTTAATTTTTCCAAGTTTAGTCGAAATCTTCATGAAAAAGAATTGCCTAGTAAGGGTGAATTAATTGGTCTTGCTTCTATTGCTGTACCACCTAATGATCCTTTAGAACATTATTTGCTAGACCATGAGAATGATTTTCATATGCATGAAAGAAATGAAATAGATAAAATTTTCTTTGAACAACGTCCTCTGCTTAAACACAACTTGCCCGTTGAAGCTCTAGGAGGTCCTCCTCCACCTAAAGGTGATCCTGTGTTTGAATTAAAACAATTGCCAGACACTTTGAAATATGCTTATCTTGATGAAAAGAAGATATCACTACTAGGGAAAAGGCTAGCAGCAGCGCGGGTTTTAGGTGTATCAGCAGCGCGGGGACCGACGCTACTAATAAGGCGCTACAGCTAATAGTTAGTAGTAGCGTTGGAGAAACCCGCGCTACTACTAACTTTGTTAGTAGTAGCGTGTGCCACCCATGCTACTGCTATTACAGACTCGCGCTACTACTAATGAAGTAGTAGAAGCGTGCCTACAATACCAGCGCTACTAGTATCCTAAATACTAGTAGGGCACTTTTTTCCCAATGCTACTAGTAGCAAATTAGGAATTAAAAAAATAAAAATAGATGCAGTATTCATGAATGGAGATCAGAGACACGTCCAGTGCAAAATAAATTTCAGAGAACCATCTTAACACTTGCAGTGTTCATGGATGCAACATTCAACATCTCAATTCGAAGAGATCACGAAGATACACACAACCATCATCAAAAGGTTGGTACCTTCCCTAGCATTTCACCACCAACCTAACCAGACCACTTCTCTAGATGTATGTACAAAGCGTCGAGGTCCTCCACCTTGAGGAACTCCGGACGGTGGCGTCGTCCTCCACCTCGGTGACTTCCGGATGGTGGCGTCGAGGTCCTCCACCCCGGGGACCTCCTGCGTCGCAATCACCTAGACGATAATCTCTATGACACGGTCGCGGGGCTTCACGGTGAAGTCTGCCTCCGAGTAGTTGAAGAGCACGACTCCCATCTGGCCACAGTAGTCCTCGTCGATCACCCTGCACCTAGTTGAGAAAGTGAAAACTTGTTAGTTCACGCCCTTGTGCAGATCTAGTAGGGTATTTTCTTCAATTATCTGTCTCTTTTAGTCTATTATGAATCTTCAAAACGCTCTTATATTAGTTTACAGAGGGAGTAGTATATAAGGATACCCATCATCTTGTGGAAAAATGTACTAGCTACCAATAATGAACTATTCATGTTGAATAATTTAAATTCGAACAATTGTGAATAATGATTTAGCTTACACATCCTATAAACAAAATTGTCAACTCCATGATGTATCCATCAACTACCTAAATTTTAACATGGAAACCTTCCATAATATATAGACGGGAAAGAGATAGCAAAATGGATCATGCTTGAGATAGAGATTCTTACTGCAAATCTTAACAGAAGACATGACCTGCCAACACCTGAGTCTCCAATAAGCAATAGCTTGAAGAGGTAATCACTGCATGGTCAAATAAGAGAATGTTAGTCTCCAGCAAACACAGTGCACAGAGAATAAAACAAGTAGTGGTGACATTTTCAAGATGATAAAAAAGGGCAGCGCACTGCACATAGCTCCTGCTTGCGCAGGGTTCGCCGAAGGGTCCAACCACTTCCAAAGATGATAATAAGATACAATAACTATGTCCAGGCTTGGAAGATTGAAAATAAATTAAAAGAGAAATGTATTCAAGATAATAATACACAACAATTAGATGAATAATATTGTCAGGCTTAGACAAGTAAGTAGCGACAAATGAAGGGACATTTTGCTATTTAATACTCAGCCAAAATGCCAGTTTTGCTAAGCTAATAGATCCCTATGTACTAGTGTGTGATTACTGTGATAGAATGTAAAAATAGTTCCCCTTGCAGCATTAAGACTAGTACTATAACAACAACCAGCGCCCATTGATTCCTGCGATGAGAACCATCTTTGAACAAAAGATCGCGCATTTGATGATCTGATATGAGCAAGTACTACAGTACTAAAGATCACGCATCTTAGAAGTTTATAATGATATTTCGCTTATGGTGCCTAAATTATTCTCCATATGCCGTAGCAGCAGCAACAAACATGATTAAGTCAGTGCTGTAAAACAATTACACATGGTGCTAGTAAGATACCCCAGCTCCAAACATCTAAAATAGTAATTTCTTCTGTTTGGCACCTAGCAACATATCTAATGGCTACATTTAGTTTGTCTTCCACAGGTTTCCACACGCATCCATATTTTCTCAAGCCAAGTATGCATGTATGTTGGTTAATTAATTGTGTTGTTGCAGTAAACAAGTACCCTCTAGAAAATTCGTATTGAAACTTTTTTAAAACAGCCTCTATAAGGCCGTAAACTGGCATACGAAAACAATGCGCTCAGGATACTAACTTTCGGGACAACAAACTAAAATGATGGCTTCTCTCAAACCATACATCCAAACGACACAAATAAATACTCTACGGAAAGTTTGGAACTTGCTTTACAAATTTCATATAGAGGCAACTCGAAATTCTAAGAATAACTAACTCGTTTTTCACATAGAAGCTGGCTGTCCAGATTTGACAGTGCAGTTTTTAACTGAACCAGATTCTTATCTGACAGAAGTAGCACCCAACAAAATGCAGATAGACATGTAACTAAATTATGCAACTGAACTTTTAGTAGGAAGCAAGCACTCACAAAAATTCAGACATGCATGTAACTAACTTCTGTAATAACTGAATTTAGCAGCAGGCGAGAACCCAACAAAATTCAGATAGGCATGTAACTAAATTCTGCAACTAAATTTCTAGCAACAAGGAAGCACCCAGCAAAATTTAGATATGCATTATACTAGATTCTACAATGCAATGTTTATCTTACTCAGAAGCAGAGCACGTATCCACCAAAATTCAGTCTGATAGCTACATGTAACCCAAATTCAGACATACTACATGTAACCCAAATTCTTCTACAACTGAACTTGTAACCACCAAATTCAGACAAGCAAGCAACCAAATCAATTGGACCATCAGTGAGTCACCTGCAGCACGACGGAGTTGATGACATCGGCATATCTAACGGCGAGGTTGAGCGACATACAGCGGGCGGGGGCCATGGCGTAGCACCTGGTGCGGCCCCTCTCGACCTTGCCGAGCTTGTCGAGGTTGAGCACGACGAACATGGCGAGCATGGCGGCGACACCGGCGCCGAGGGAGTGGCCCGTGAAGGTGAGCGTGTAGGCGGGGTATTGGTCGAGGAGGTCCCGGAGCAGGTCGCACTCCCTGTCGAGCACCCAGCCGGCGGCGCGGAGGAGGCCGTTGTGGACGTAGCCGCCGTCGAAGCGACTCTTGCCGAGGCGGTTGTCGAGGAGCAGCGCGTAGTCGGACTCGCGACCGAGGTTGAGGCCGCGCAGTGCGAGCACGAAGTCGGCGTGCGCGTGGTCGAGGTAGACGAGGTAGGGCGTGACCCGGCCCCCCGTGTCGGCATAGGTGCGGCGGCGCATGACGTTTGAGGGGTCGAGGAGGAGGGGCAGCGCAGCGAGGAGGTCGGGCGGGGCGTAGTTGGCCATGACGAGGTGACACATCCTGGGCACGGGCGCGAAGTCGGCGGTGGTGGCGTGGCCCCAGGTGGCGCTGTCGTGGTGGCCGGAGTGGACGCACCGCTTCCACGCCCTGCGGCGGGGTGAGCCATAGGTGGCGGCGGCGCTAGGGGGGCCCTGCGTGGGCGGCTCCCTCTCCATGGCGGGTTGGGACTTGGGAGAGGAGGAGAAGAGGTGGGAGCGAAGACGGGATTGGGGATCTGGATCGGGCGTTGAGTGTTTTTTCTGTGACATTAGCAAAACTGTAGAAAGGACATCGACATTTTTTCAAGGTTGCTTACTTTACCTCTTTTTCTTTTGGTTCACAGTCTATTCTGAACCCCTTTTCAATCTGTTACCACTCCTTTTTGTGTTTGCTACATCTGGTGGATGAATATTGATCACACTGAGGAATGATGTTCCAACGAAGGATTCAAATTCTTGAACTTTACTTTGCTCACTAATGGCACCCATTTGTCCCAATTCCGTGAAGGCATCATCAAAAACCTTGTGAAAATATCTCATTTTGTCCTCACAATGTTTCGCTACATGAAGTGCCAAGCTGAATTTTGAACATGTTTCTGAGTACAACTTTTTTATGATAGGTCAAAGACATGTAGATGGGCCTTCTAGCTCATGTCCGTTGGCGTCATAGGAAAGCTGACGTGCAGCCATTTTAGTCCACCTATGCAACACATATTGACTAGGAATTTCATTACACCCCTCATTCTTTAGGACAATAATGATGTAACGGCAGATGATACCCAGTGATTCGAACATCCTACAAGAATAGTGTGTTGCCTTGGTACTAGTGTTGGAACTAACTACTCTAACCTTGCCACTCTTGCTGCTAATACCAATGGTCCGGACCTCACCAACTTGCATGATGGATTTAACATGACAATAATCCCTTGCAGCCACCACTATGGCTGCATCTTGCACATAAAGTCGGTGCTATATATTACTATCCACTTGTTTTAAATGAATTGGGGGAAGTGAGGAATGGGAAGAGACAATTTGACTGCACCTGAATAATATAAGAATCAAATACGATGCAAATACCTCAGATCCTTGAGTTGTAAAGGCGGATGGACGACTCCCACGCAGTCGTGTTGTTGATCCACAGAGCTACATTGCCGATTCGCTACAAAGATGCAATCACAGCGCGCTGCCGCTGGAACTCATGATTTGGATCCGGGCGTTGGTGTTTCAACGCTGGCGGCCGGAGATGGAGATGGAGATGGAGAGGAAGAGGATAGGGATAGCCGACAGGGAGTTCTCATGGAAGAGGAGAGGGAGATCGAGGGACGGAGGTGAGTCGTCCAATTTTTCGACTAACCCTAGCTCAGCCTCGCGCCCTGATTCAGTGGTACAAGTACATAAAAGAACAGAGGGAAGGAATGAGACGGTTGGATTTCGGAGGGACTCATGCGCACTTAAGTGATTTTACAAGGTCCATTATGTAAGAGGTACCGGCGGCCACACCCCCTTCATCAATTTTTCATCCAATAGCTCACACTGGTAGAAAAAGGGCCTGTTGTCCCGGTTCGTAAGGGCCTTTTGTCCCGGTTCCTGAACCGGGACTAAAGGGTCGGTACTAATGCCTTGTCCCTTTAGTCCCGGTTCAATCCAGAACCGGGACAGATGGGCCTCCACGTGGCCTGTGCGCGGAGCCCAGGCAGGAGACCCTTTGGTCCCGGTTGGTGGCATCAACCGGGACCAATAGGCATCCACTCATCAGCATTTCTGTGGCTGGGGTTTTTGT
>NW_025233539.1:0-7994 GCF_018294505.1 Triticum aestivum | reverse complement strand
GCCGC
This sequence comes from Triticum aestivum, assembly GCF_018294505.1. Classification (NCBI taxonomy): domain Eukaryota; kingdom Viridiplantae; phylum Streptophyta; class Magnoliopsida; order Poales; family Poaceae; genus Triticum; species Triticum aestivum. The sequence continues at coordinate 7,989 of NW_025233539.1, read as the reverse complement.
TACCATAGCCGCAAAGTTAACGCCAGAAGTTTCGAGGAAGGCGACCTTGTTCTTCGGCGCGTTCAGTCCGCCAAGAATTCCAACAAGTTGACGCCGAGGTGGGAAGGCCCTTACCGGGTGAAACGAGTCACTAGGCCTGGCGCTGTCCGCCTTGAGACCGAAGATGGCATTCCGGTGAGCAACTCCTGGAATATTGAGCATCTTCGTAAGTTTTACCCGTAAGGCGCGGTTGTCGGACCCTGCCCGGCAACCACCCTTTTGTACAAGTCTTGCCGCTGTTGCATGTAATCCTTTGTACAAAGCCAGGCGTAGACCCTGAGCACGAGTAAATGAAGCGCTGGCGCCCTGAGTTATAGCATGCATGCTAGATCGAGTCTCGTCCTTGGTTAGGGTTGATAGTGCTTAACAGCGGCTAACCCCTAGCTTAGAGGTCGAGTGTGCGTCCCTTTGCCTTTCTTTCGTTTCCCTTGGTTCGCAGGGCTCGCATATCCTTGCCGGACCGCTTGAGGACGAAAAGGAGAAGAAGGACGTACCGGCATCTGGACCCCGGCAAGCCAGTGTTGCCGGGGGCTGCAAGTACCAAGATTCACCCACGGCAAGCCAGAGTTGCCGGGGGCTGCAATCTCAGATAAGTCTTTCATCCCTCATCATGCATTCTCTTATGGACTGGGGAATACGAAACCTCGTTTCTTCCTGAAAACTACCGTGCTCCCTTAACTCTAGGCCCTGGGGCTCGTTCCTGGGGCCAAGTTTGGTCGTAGTCGCGGCAGCAAAGGGATGAAACGAGGGGCCCGCACCCGCCTCGTCCCTGCCTCCGTCAAAAGCGTGAGAAAGGTCGAGCGACGTGGGAAGACGGCAGGGCCTGTTGCCGGGAGAAGAAGTGTCTATCTGAAAGATACCAAGGATTTGCTCCTTGACGTGGGTTCTACCCGCGAGACAAATGACCCGGCAAGCATCCCCTTTTCATTAAAAAACATTCCACTCAGGTACAGTCCATAGAGGATGAAAAACATGAAAGAGAGGATTACAAGTTTTAAATGCAACTAAGGCCCGAAGGCTTACAAATTAAAAAAATAAGATGCCCGTAATCCCTTTCTTGTCCCTCTCTTCAGGAGGTAGATCAAGGAGGCGAAAAGGGCAAAAGGGGCGCCTAGGCGAGCTACGGGTGCCAGAAGACACCAAGAGAACATCCCGGGGGCCGTCCGAAGGCTGGACGGTGATGGCGGCGCCGGAAGCGGGGCTCGAAGACGAGGCGGCAGGACGTCAGCATGCTGTCGAGGGCACCACACCCTCGTACTCCGACTTGACGGCCTTGCAGCCAGCCCTCTTCCTCTTCCGCAGCCTCCCTACGCCAGCCGCCCAAGGAGACAACCCCGGGGAGTTCAAGGAGCCGGCGACACGGATGATGGGGTCGCCGGTGCCGCACGGAGCGGCGCCCGACACCTAGTCGGACCAGTCATCCTGCCGCCCGCTACCCTCATCGTCGCTGTCGCTCTCCTCCTCGTCACTCTCGCTCGAGGAGGAGCCTTCGCTATCGGAGGAGCTGTCCACGCAGCACTTTGCCCGAGTGCCGAAGCACCCGAAGACCTTGACGGAGAGGAGATCGCCCTCCATCAACTTAAAATGGAGGGTGAGCCCCCTCATCAGGCTGTGGATACGGGCGAACGTCTTCCACCCTCGACCAAGATACATCACATTAGGGGCTGGGAATTCAACGCGGACTCGCGTGCAGCTGATCCCACAGCCCCTCATGTGCAGTCTCAGTGTCTCGGGCGGGTCCAACTCCATCGCGCTCGCAAACGGAGCTGGGAGTCGGAGACGACGACGAGGCGCCCGGCGCAGCCTGACGAAGAACTCGCAAGGGTCATCCCCAATATGGACCGCCGTGGGAAGAGGAACCGCCGGCGGAGGCAAAGCCGGCGCGCCGCCCCGTCCACCTCTTCCCCGAGCGCCTCGACCTCGTCCTCGACCTCGTCCACGACCTCGCCCCCTCCCTCTTCCCCTTACGGCTGGCTCTGCCACCACGGGTGCGGGAGAGGGGGGGATGCGCTGTCTGGCGGCGACCCTCGCCGCCACCGATGAAGGACCAGGGTTCCCTTTCTCCATGGCGAATGAGAGAAAGGGGAGCAGAAGCTGAAGGAAGGAGGAGATGAGAGAATGCGGGCTTCCGTCCTCCCCTCCCGCTCTTTATAAAGGAGCGAGGTGGGGGCTCGGCCGCCCCGCTCAGCGAATCAAGACACGGGAAGAGCAGGGAGCTGGGGGCCGACCTGCTGCCTTGACCCGCGACGGCCCAATCTCCCGCCTCCACCGTCCGCGACCCCAAGCGCATGGGAGCCGTGTGGCAGGCGTGCAGAACCGAGGCGACGGATGAGGCGATCTCACCCCACCCCGTGATCGTGGGGGAGTAGATGCCTCGAAAACTACGCATCGGCCCCGTCTAGTAAATGAACCACACCTCCACGCCTCCCTCCGTTTATGGGGGGGGCACGAATCGTCCCCTTTACCACGACGTGGCGCATGCACGCTGGGTCTTAGCCCCGCGCACGCCACCCGCGTCACGCACGATGCCGCGTTCGACGCGTGCCGTGCAGGGAGAGCAAGGTGAATGCGGAGTGAGTAACGGCGTAACCTAGGCCGCGTGTGCCCGTGCCCTGTTTTGGGCCTGGCCCAACAGCGCTAGGCACCGTGTATGGCCCAGGCCTGGGGGCTCCTGTCGGTGTACTAAAGTAGGGGTACCTTAGTATCCCGAACTTGTGCACGGGCAGTCGCAGCGTCCCGCGGCAAGGCTTGCCGGGCGACCGCCAAGATCCTCCATGGTTCCTTTGGAGCCATTCAAGAACAAAGTATCCAAGACCCCGGCAAGAGGAGCTTGCCGGGAAGGAGACAAAACCCCGGCTAGAGGAGCTTGCCCGGGAGGCCAACCAAGACATCTCAAGGTACTTGCCGCAACGCATCATGTGTCCTGGCAAGACCCAGTGAGCGACAAGCTCCCGGACGCGACAAGACCTGGTGAGCGACAAGCTCCCGGACGCGACAAGACCCGGTGAGCGACAAGCTCCCGGACGCGACAAGACCCGGTGAGCGACAAGCTCCCAGACGCGACAAGACAACATCCGCGGCAAGGCGCTTGCCACGGCAAGCTACTACTCCGCAGCCCGCGCTCTAGCTCACCCACCAACGTGTCGCTCTGGGACCGTTCCTGGCGCACGTGGCGGGAGGCTGTGCAGCCAGGGGCGTGCGGTGGCAAGCAGGCGCTGACAAGATAGCCATCATGGCAAACGGTGGCGCCCCTAACGGTCCCTTTCCGCACCGTCTAGGCGACACAGACAGGCATTTAATGCCTTTGTCCCCTGCCGTCAGGGTTAGGTATGATACAACTATAGTAAGCGGTGGCACCAACCACCACCTCTTTTACCTTTTTACCCTCATCTCTGTTGCCACCTGTCGGTGACCCCTTTGGCATATAAAAGGAGGCCCATGCGCAACAGGGAGGGGGGAGGACGATCATTCTCACGCTCGGTCTCGCTAGCCATTCAAGTGTACTGTAGCGTTCATCGCTCCCGAGCAAGAACACAAATACAAACCAAAGCAGGAGTAGGGTTTTACACATCCGTGCGGCCCGAACCTGGGGAAACTGATTGCGTCGCTCGTGCGTTCGCCTCGATCTGCTCTTCGTGCACTCTCCGCCCCCCTGCCGAACCGAAAGGGGCCCCGGTCCGCCGTGGTCCCATAGGTGTCCATGGGATCAGCACCCCCGACAAACCGTATTACAATAAACATGATCAAATCATATTCATGCTCAACGCAAACACCAAATAACACTTATTTAGGTTCAACACTAATCCCGAAAGTATAGGGAGTGTGCGATGATGATCGTATCAATCTTGGAACCACTTCCAGCACACATCGTCACTTCACCTTTAACTAGTCTCTGTTTATTCTGCTACTCCTGTTTCGAGTTACTAATCTTAGCAACTGAACTAGTATCAAATACTGAGGGGTTGCTATAAACACTAGTAAAGTAGACATCAATAACATGTATATCAAATATACTTATGTTCACTTTGCCATCCTTCTTATCCGCCAATCACTTGGGGTAGTTCCGCTTCCATTGACTAGTCCTTTTGCAGTAGAAGCACTTAGTCTCAGGCTTAGGACCAGACTTGGGCTTCTTCACTTGAGAAACAACTTGCTTGCCGTTCATCTTGGAGTTCCCCTTCTTCCCTTTGCCCATTTCTTGAAACTAGTGGTCTTGTTAACCATCAACACTTGATATTTTTCTTGATTTCTACCTTCATCGATTTCATCATCATGAAAAGCTCGGGAGTCGTTTTCGTCATCCCTTGCATACTATAGTTCATCACGAAGTTCTACTAACTTGGTGATGGTGACTAGAGAATTCTGTCAATCACTATCTTATCTGGAAGATTAACTCCCACTTGATTCAAGCGATTGTAGTACCCAAACAATATGAGCACATGCTCACTAGTTGAGCAATTCTCCTCCATCTTTTAGCTATAGAACTTGTTGGAGACTTCATATCTCTCAATTCGGGTATTAGCTTGAAATATTAACTTCAATTCCTGGAACATCTCATATGGTCCATGACGTTCAAAAACGTCTTTGAAGTCCCGATTCTAAGCCGTTTAAGCATGGTGCACTAAACTATCAAGTAGTCATCATATTGAGCTAGCCAAACGTTCATAACGTCTGCATCTGCTCCTGCAATAGGCCCGTCACCTAGCGGTGCATCAAGGACATAATTCTTCTGTGCAGCAATGAGGATAAACCTCAAATCACGGATCCAATCCGCATCATTGCTACTAACATCTTTCAACACAATTTTCTCTAGGAACATATCAAAATAAACACAGGGAAGCAACAACGCGAGCTATTGATCTACAACATAGATATGCTAATACTACCAGGACTAAGTTCATGATAAATTTAAGTTCAATTAATCATATTACTTAAGAACTCCCACTTAGATAGACATCCCTCTAATCCTCTAAGTGATCACGCGATCCAAATCAACTAAACCATAACCGATCATCACGTGAAATGGAGTAGCTTTCAATGGTGAACATCATTATGTTGATCATATCTACTATATGATTCACGCTCAACCTTTCGGTCTCCGTGTTCCGAGGCCATATCTGCATATGCTAGGCTCGTCAAGTTTAACCTGAGTATTCTGCATGTGCAAAACTGGCTTGCACCCGTTGTAGATGGACGTAGAGCTTATCACACCCGATCATCACGTGGTGTCTGGGCACGACGAACTTTGGCAATGGTGCATACTCAGGGAGAACACTTTTATCTTGAAATTTAGTGAGAGATCATCTTATAAAGCTACCGTCGAACTAAGCAAAATAAGATGTATAAAAGATAAACATCACATGCAATCAAAATATGTGACATGGTATGGTCATCATCATCTTGTGCCTTTGATCTCCATCTCCAAAGCATCGTCATGATCTTCATTGTCACCGGCATGACACCATGATCTCCATCATCTTGATCTATATCAATGTGTCGTCACATGGTCGTCTCGCCAACAATTGCTCTTGCAATTATTGCTATCGCATAGCGATAAAGTAAAGCAATTATTTGGCGCTTGCATCTTATGCAATAGAGAGACAACCATAAGGCTTCTGCCAGTTGCCGATAACTTCAACAAAACATGATCATCTTATACAACAACTTATATCTCATCACGTCTTGACCATATCACATCACAACATGCCCTGCAAAAACAAGTTAGACGTCCTCTACTTTGTTGTTGCAAGTTTTACGTGGCTGCTACGGGCTTAGCAAGAACCGTTCTTACCTACGCATCAAAAACCACAACGATAGTTTGTCAAGTTGGTGCTGTTTTAACCTTCGCAAGGACCGGGCGTAGCCACACTCGGTTCAACTAAAGTTGGAGAAACTGACACCCCCAGCCACCTGTGTGCAAAGCACGGCGGTAGAACCAGTCTCGCGTAAGCGTACGCGTAATGTCGGTCCGGGCCGCTTCATCCAACAATACCGCCGAACCAAAGTATGACATGCTGGTAAGCAGTATGACTTATATCGCCCACAACTCACTTGTGTTCTACTCGTGCATATAACATCAAACCATAAAACCTAGGCTCGGATGCCACTGTTGGGGAACGTAGTAATTTCAAAAAATTTCCTACGCACACGCAAGATCATGGTGATGCATAGCAACGAGGGGGAGAGTATGATCTACGTACCCTTGTAGATCGCAACGAAAGCGTTGACACAACGTAGAGGAAGTAGTCGTACGTCTTCTTCCCGATCCGACCGATCCAAGCACCGTTACTCCGGCACCTCCGAGTTCTTAGCACACGTTCAGCTCGATGACGATCCCCGGGCTCCGATCCAGCAAAGCTTCGGGGAGGAGTTCCGTCAGCACGACAGCGTGGTGACGATCTTGATGTTCTACCGACGCAGGGCTTCGCCTAAGCACTACAACGATATGATCGGGGTGGAATATGGTGGCAGGGGGCACCGCACACGGCTAAGGAACGATCTCAATGATCAACTTGTGTGTCTATGGGGTGCCCCCTGCCCCCATATATAAAGGAGTGGAGGAGGGGAGGGCCGGCCCTCTCTATGGCGCGCCCTAGGGGAGTCCTACTCCCACCGGGAGTAGGATTCCCCCTTTCCTAGTCCAACTAGGAGTCCTTCCATGTATTAGGAGTAGGAGACAAGGAAGAGGAAAAGAGAAGGGAAGGAAGGAGGGGGCGCAGCCCCTCCCCCTAGTCCAATTCGGACTAGGCCTTGGGGGGGGGGGCTGCCCTAGGCAGCCCCTCTCTCTTTCCCGTATGGCCCAATAAGGCCCAATACTTCTCCCCTGTATTCCCGTAACTCCCCGGTACTCCAAAAAATACCCGAATCACTCGGAACCTTTCCGATGTCCGAATATAGTCGTCCAATATATCGATCTTTACGTCTCGACCATTTCGAGACTCCTCGTCATGTCCCCGATCTCATCCGGGACCCCGAACTCCTTCGGTACATCAAAACTCATAAACTCATAATATAACTGTCATCGAAACCTTAAGCGTGCGGACCCTACGGTTCGAGAACAATGTAGACATGACCGAGACACGTCTCTGGTCAATAACCAATAGCGGGACCTGGATGCCCATATTGGCTCCTACATATTCTACGAAGATCTTTATCGGTCAGACCGCATAACAACATACGTTGTTCCCTTTGTCATCGGTATGTTACTTGCCCGAGATTCGATTGTCGGTATCCAATACCTAGTTCAATCTCGTTACCGGCAAGTCTCATTACTCGTTCCGTAATACATCATCTTGCAACTAACTCATTAATTGCAATGCTTGCAAGGCTTATGTGATGTGCATTACCGAGAGGGCCCAGAGATACCTCTCCGACAATCGGAGTGACAAATCCTAATCTCGAAATACGCCAACCCAACATGTACTTTTGGAGACACCTATAGAGCACCTTTATAATCACCCAGTTATGTTATGACGTTTGGTAGCACACAAAGTGTTCCTCCGGTAAACGGGAGTTGCATAATCTCATAGTCATAGGAACATGTATAAATCATGAAGAAAGCAATAGCAGCATACTAAACGATCGGGTGCTAAGCTAATGGAATGGGTCATGTCAATCAGATCATTCACCTAATGATGTGATCCCATTAATCAAATAACAACTCTTTGTCTATGGTTAGGAAACATAACCATCTTTGATTAATGAGCTAGTCAAGTAGAGGCATACTAGTGACACTCTGTTTGTCTATGTATTCACACATGTATTATGTTTCCGGTTAATACAATTCTAGCATGAATAATAAACATTTATCATGAAATAAGGAAATAAATAATAACTTTATTATTTCCTCTAGGGCATATTTCCTTTCAATGTGTTGCTTCGTAAGGGGCTGATTTGGATCCATATGTTTCATGCTATGCTTAGGTTTACCTTAATACTTTTGTTGTAGTT
>NW_025233538.1:0-7995 GCF_018294505.1 Triticum aestivum | reverse complement strand
GGGGGTGCGTGGCGATGCCAGGAAAGTCCAGGGCGAAGCGGCAAGCAGGAGGTGGCCGTCGGTGGCCGTGCGCGTGCTGGCGCGCCGTGGGCACACGCCCTCCTGCCCACTGGCAGGAGGTTGAAGACAGTAGGAGTGAGGAGGAGGTGGGCTGGGCCTAGCTGGGCCGGTCCTGTTGGGCCACCAGGTAAGCGCCAGGTAAGATGCTCTGTTTTATATTTCTGTTCTGTTTTATTTTTATTTAATCTTTTGCCACTGTTTTGAATTTAAATAATTCAAACATTGCCAAAAGCTTCTCTGAATATTTTTATGTTGCTAGATGGACTTTTCCAAAAGCTCATAAAATATTTCAGGGGTATTTGAAATTATATTCTAGTTATATGAATATAATTCAAATTCAAATAGCTATTGCTTTAAATTCAAAGTCCCCAAAATAACTCCTTAAAAAATGTTCAATATTTTGGTTTGGTGCAAAAACCTTTGCCAAATATAACCAACATTATTTAAGGCCATTTTGGAAACACTGAATGCAATTTCCAGGGTTCTTTTGCCCTGCTTTTAATTGAAGTTTTGAGGCTTCAACAATCCTCAACTCATGTTTCAGAAATTTAAATATGATGCCTGGATGAAGATGCAACTATTTACAAACAATAGTCTAGGGCTGTGACAACTCACCCCCACTAAACAAAAATCTCGTCCCGAGATTCAAGACGTGAGGTAAGAAGACAGAGGGGACACAAAACTAACACGATCTTCACAATCCAACTGTTTTTCTCAAGGATGTTGATTTGATCCTCATCTTTGTCTCGACGTCTTGCTTTGAGAACTCCAACCAACATGACAACAAGAGGAAAGGAAAACTCTAGAACAATCGGTCTTCGAGAAGACCGGACAACTCAGGATTAACTCACGGAATGGGACATAGCAACATCTCTCGAGCTGAGGGACGAAGCACACATCCATAAGAATGGAGTGAGGCAGATGACGAAGGTTCACTAGGTAGACAACAATTTCACGCTTAAGAAGGTGGTAAACGATTGTCAACGTAGCGAGGAGTTGAGTTGCCATGATACCATAACGATACACCTTAGGGAAGGTGACTCGTAGAGATATTCCCTTAAGTGGCAAAAAGAATTACTTTTGATTCAGAGATCATTGAAACTCTTTAAACCAGCCTAAGACAATTCTCGAGCGATCGTTTGGAGGGGGGTCGGTAGAATGGCATACTCGGACTTGGATGATGTGGATTACCTTGTTGAAGACAACGTAATGGATGAATTTGCTTATCACCGGAAATGGAAGAGACCCATGGTAGAATGGCACATTGGCGGTGCAAGCTAGGAACAAAATGCAAATGCTGGGAATGATTCTGGTAACTGGGGAAGAACCCAACAACAGAGAGTGAATTCACTGTTTGAAGAGGTCATAGCATTGCCGAGGAAACTGAGAGGAATCCCAGTTAGTGCCGATGATAACACGTAGCACTTGTGCGTGCTCTCAAGAACTTGAGCATTTCCACATTCGTCAAGGTTTTACCAACATCCGTGTCAAGGGTCCGGTAACACAACCTACTACCATGATGAACGGTGATGGATGATGCAGATGCAAAGGAAGATGACACTTCTCAGATTTCATCTTAGCGAGGCCAAGGAAATAAAATCTGGATGATCGACCGAGAGACATTTAGCACTCCACTTCTAATGTTCTCCTTGACGTGCTAGTGTAACCCATTCATAGGTATGGTTTGATAACTAGAACATCAAGTAAAGGTCGGACTTCGGGAGCAATAGAATCCATAAGGAACAGTTACGGAGGTAAATCCTACGAAATCCTTATGGGGAGGTGGCCAACTTCCTCAAACAAGATACTACAATAATAGGTCTTCCGGCTGGGTGTGTTGGCCACGACATCCACTTTACCGGTTATCAAGGGACCAATATTATAGTTCTTGGGAAATGTTCCAACCATCATATCTGCCTGAGATTCAGATCTGGTTGGTGTCAGGATATTCCAGACTCATCGAGTCTAGGAAGAAAATGAAAGTTTGCAACACAAATCGACGAGATGACGTTGCGAGATTCTTGGGAAATGAACTACGATAGCAAGCTCCAAAACATGAGCTGGTTCTGCTACACATGTGTGAACACGCTGCCTCAGACAAACATGATCACATGGTAGTCTTACAATAAAACACTACCGAGTTCTGGTTGGGAACCATCAGCGAGGATATCGAAGTTCTTTCATAAGTCCGGATTAGCTCTTATGAAGATACCCCTTCTCCTTGAACAAATCAGTCAGTGGCTTGGTGTGCTAGGATATAAATATGGAATGAAGATGATCAGTCTAACAGACCATAGAATTCTTCGCACGTGCATGACCGACTTGGGATGATTCCAAAGGAGCAAAAACAAACTTTCTCGAATTCACGACGGCAGCTTACATCAAAATGCACGTGAATCAAAGGAAGTCACTCCTTTCATCAAACAAGTACTTCATGAGCTAGCATGAAGAAAATGCTTTCAAAAGTTTCCAACACTAACTTAATGTTCAACAACATCATGGAGGAGATAAGGATGTTGTCAATGGACTCAACAACAACTCATCGGAATTTCCATATCACTGGACTTCCACCATCGTGTGAACACGGTGATAGCATTGGTCAGACCCAAAAGATATAATGGTGTATGCTCGAGGGATCAACCACGAGGAAGACAACATTACGAGCATCATTGGTTCTGACTTGATTTGACGATAGCCCACACTCAAATCAAAGGATTGATAAGACGATAGGTCCAGCAACTGATCACAGGGACCAATCGATGAAGATATCATCTTTCTTCAACACACACTACACAAGAATATCCCTTTGGAACGAACTAAGTCAGGCAAGCTTTTATCTTCCAACCCTCCAAGTTGTCGTTTAGCTTAACCAACTAGCTCAGGGATATCTAACACCAATTCTTGGAGAGAAGGTGGTTCACAAGAAACCAACTTGATCACGAGCTCAACATAGCGGTCAGGTGACAACCTGGTAATACTTCCGAGAAGATCTTCGGAAATCACGATCCACCGATATGTTACTAAGCTCGAGAACAATCTTGCTTTTCAGGTCAAGATGATATGATCAAATGAGCGAGGACTTGACAAAATCCTAACTCATCAATCAAAGAGTGCACCAGGAAATAAGGACTAGGTAGCATGATCAATCTTAGAATGGTGATTCAATAACCAACATACTAAGAATAAGATTATTGTCCATTAACTACCAAGCAATGGGGTTGCTAGGAGTATTGAGTTCACACATCATGATTCACTTGTCGGCACTCCGGCTGCAACAACACGGAACCGAGGAATGAAAAAGGATGGCGAGAAGTATCACTATGTCAAGAATTCACAAAAGGTGGTGCAATTCTCATGAAATTCCTGTCATAAAGAAGGTAATACTTCCGGGTAGAGCAGACCAGAAGCTGGATTGTAACTTGATCTGCGGAACACAACTACTTTGACCCAATCCTAGATATGGATGAGGTACTGGAGTTTGTTTCTCCTATTCATTCTGAAATAGAATGGCCTGGCGGACCACAAGGGTAATAGGCATCGACGAACGAATGCACGCATACTCTTGACTATCAATTGATAGACGAGGGTCAGAAGACAACTAAAGAGGGACAACTCAAAGGAACATGCGATTTTCTAAGTTGTGGATGCATGGTTTAGCATGTCGAACGAATTCCACATATTTCTTCCGGATAACCCATGCAGAAAGGTAGAACTGGCAGAGTCACAATGTAGAATCGAGAACCCATCGAGAGCACTCTGATTGTGATCTTTCGATCAGCGAGGAACATCTGCCATAAGCGGTTCATAGTATTTGGAAGAAAGGAATACCACGAACATCGAGGACTAATGCAAAGGTTACTAATAACCTAAAGGAACGAGCAAAACTATCAACATGAAGCAAGTAGGGTGAATCTCGGGTTCAAAACCCAGGGATAGAATACCTACTACTAAATGGCATCACGGGATGCTTTCGATAATGACGGCCAGAGTCATCACACTGGAACATAAATCATGGCTAGACTACTAGATGATCCCCTGAGACACCTAGGGTCATAATAGTAACTCCAACATAATGTCAAGGCAATAGAATACCTCAACTCAACAATTAGTGTGATTGAGCTGGCATAAAGGAACATCGAAACCAGAGGGAAAGGATTTTGCAAATGCATCAGACTATTTAGAAACCTGGAATGACTCGGACAGCATGACGGCTGTAAATGCTCAGAAAAGATTTGAGACATTCACAAAAATGGTGGCATAACCACTCAGAAGCACAATATCAGTAAGAACCAAACTGAGACTTAAATCCAACAATCTATAAGTCTACGTATTAGTAACACGTGATCCTGATAGAAAGAAAAGATAGCCTAGTTCTTAATCCCCGCAGGAAAGATAAGATGACTCAGATCAGAAGGCATAAGGTATAAGGAGTAAAAAGAGCCTTACGTTCCATCCCACAATCAATTCCCTTATATAACTAAAGAATTTCTAGACTCAACTTCGACCAGTTTGGCTTGGTAATCCTACAGGCAGTCAAGCTCTGATACCAATGCTGTCAGGACCCCGACTCGATGTCACATTGATCTAGCCGGTAACACCTCATATCACTTTGCGGCCTCACGCACGGTATTCCCACGGGTGTCGCCTTACCTTTTCCCGGGACCGTTTGCGCCTTTTGGCACACGTATATGATAGTGTCGCTAGCATCCATATGATAAGGAGCCCGGGCTGACATGGCTAGTCGTAAACCCAAAGTGACACAGACTTACAGGGACAGGCATCCATGACCCAGCATCGAACGTGTCGGTCATCAGCGAGTGAATCCAGGCTGTAGCACTGGGCTAGCAGGACTCCGGTGAACCGGGCTGTAGCGGGCTAACAGGACTCCGGTATTCATCGCGTGACATTTTCCCAAAGGGACAGACACAGGAACGAAGAAGGACACATGCCGGCCAGCCTAAGTGTTCCGGAGCAGTAGCAAGCTACCATGGCTCAGTGGAAACACTAGGAGACATTTCCCGGTAAGAGAGGCTACTAAGGATAAACAACTAGATAGCCAGATCCCACACATATCAAGCATTTCAATAACATACACACAATATGCTCGATATGTGCAAATACAACATGGCATCACAACATGACTCTACGACTCAAGTATTTATTCATTAGGCTCCGAGGAGCGAGATATTACAAACAGGGGTCTCATGACCCAACAATCAGAGCATACAAATCAAAGCACAAGCGGAAGCTATCATGTCTGAGTACAGACATCTATAAATGAAAAAGGCTGAGAAGCCTGACTATCTACCAGATCCTGCCGAGGGCACAAGATCGTAGCTGATGTATCAAGCTAAACGTCGACGTCCACGTGGAACTACTAGTGAGACTGAAGTCTCTCTGCAAAAACATAAAATAGGCAAACGTGAGTACAAATGTACCCAGCAAGACTTACATCAGAACTAACTACGTATGCATCATTTTCAACAAGGGGGATGGTGGGGTTTAACTGCAGCAAGCCAGCTTTGACTCGGTGGCTATCCTAAACTACGACTGCAAGTAACTCTTTTGAGGTGGCGCACACGAGTCCACATATTCACCATATCAATACACCACTATGGAACCGCTCCCGTCTCCCTACGAGAACGCCATCCATAGCACTCACGCTTATCTTGCGTATTTTAGGGTATCCACTTCCACTTGTCTATGAATTGATATAAGCAACCCAGAAGTCCTTTTCCGCGGACACGGCTATTCGAATAGATCATATTAACCCTGCAGGGGTGTACTTCTTCACACACGCTCTCACCACTTACCGCCGTTTACACGACATGTACTCGGCAACCTTCAAGCGGAAGCCCAACGTGGGTGTCGGCCACGGTCTGCCTAAACACTCAAGTCTCTAGTCCAGGTTTATCGCCTATTCGGGTTCCATCCATGAGGAGATCCGGCCGGAGTTTCGCTCACAGCCCCAAACGATGTGAACAGGGTTCCGTGACACCAAACGGGCGCCCGGTTTACCCGGCCACGTGCCTACCGCATCACAGCCCACCCCTACGGTCAGCGCTGCGCACGGCCTCCAGCATACTACAAACACCAGAAACTACTTGCAACTCCTGGACAGAGGACAAGGGTGATCAAGAAGCCGAGAGGGTCCATTGGTTTCGGGCCCAATGCGTGGTAGTAGCTGAATCATGGATCACAAACACAGAACTCAGTTCCTGAGGATGGCTGCAATGAGACAACCCACCATGTACTCCTACATGGCCTCTCACCGCTACCTTTACCAAATCGTGTTCACACACTTAGCTCACACACAGTAGGACATGTTCACACACCTCTGATTCATCCCCGATGAATCAGTCCTGACTCAACTCTAAGCAGTAGCAGGCATGACAAACAAGCATGAATGAGTAGGCACAACAGGGCTCAAACAACTCCTACTCATGCTAAAGGGTTTCATCTATTTACTGTGGCAATGACAGGTCATGCAAAGGATAAAGGGGTTCAGCTACCGCAGCAAGTAACAGATGAATCGTTGTTGTCCTAATGCAGTAAAAGAGAGCAGGAGCGAGAGAGTGGGATTGTATCGGAATGAACAAGGGGGTTTTGCTTGCCTGGCACTTCTGAAGATAGCATTGAGTCTTCATCAGTGTCAACGATCACATCATCGGTATCACGTCTATCGAGAGGGGACAAATACCGGCAACATAGAAGGAAACACAATCAATGCAATGCACAATATGATGCATGATCATGACATGGCAAAATGAATGTGTTTTGAGCTAATGCAACTAGCAACAGATTAAATGAAGTTGGTTTGAATACAAGATTCAAATTTAAACTCCATATGTGATTATTCAAATGCCATTTAATTGATTTGTGCTAAACAGTAGCTATAAGTTGTTCTAACATGCATGAAAATGGTACAGATGGATTCCTTGAATTTTTCTGATAATTTTTCATATATAAATTATTTAATTTGGAGTTACGGTTGAATTTCTATGAATTATTGAAGTTTTGGATATTTTCTGAAATTTTCTGAATTAAAATAAATTCAGAAAATGAGTTATGGCGTCAGCACCACGTCATGCTGACATCAGCAGGTCAACAGGGGCTGGTCCGGGTCAAACCTGACGTGTGGGGGCCACACGTCAGTGTCATAGGGCTGCTTAGCTCACTGACAGGAGGGACCAAGTCAATGGCCACGTCAGCGTAGTCAACACTGACGCGTGGGCCCACCGTGGTTAGTTAAAACTAAACAGGAGCTAAACTAAGTTAATTAGGCAGTGGGGGCCGTATGTCAGTGAGAGAGAGGGCTAGTTAGCGGAGTCATTAGCGACTAATGACAGTGCCACGTCGACTTCGCCGGAGTTCGGCCGGCGACAACCAAACCAACGGCGGAGGCTCGCCGGAGTTGAGCTTTAGGCAATGGATGGACGCGCGAAGGCCACCAGGAGGTAGCTCGTGCTCTTCCGCATCCAACGAAGCAGGAAGGAGCAGACGGGGTGCGCTCTACTCGCCGGAGTCGAGCTCGCGGCGGCGGCCGGAGCTCGGGCAACAGCGGAGATGGCGCTATAGAACATGGCAGGGAGCACCCGTGGGTGTTTCGGGTTCGCAGGAGCGCGGTGAGCACGCTGGTGATGCTCGGGCGAGCGGCCGAGCTCACGAGCGCGGAGCTCGTTGACCATGGCGGCGGCGAGCCTCGGCGGAGGTGGGGGAGCTAGCTAGGGGAGGGGAACGACGGGGACTCCAGGGGGGAAATGGAGAGTGGCTCACCGCGGAGCTGCAGGGATGGTTAGTGGGCTCGGGGGCGCGCCGGAGTGGCCGAATCGACGGAGAAGGGCGCCGGGGCCGAAGCTTGAAGACGATGATGATGGCGGCTGCTCGGGGCCCTTCTGGTCGCGTGAGACGACGAGGAGGACGAGGGCGGAACAG
>NW_025233537.1:0-7995 GCF_018294505.1 Triticum aestivum | reverse complement strand
ACGGTAATATCCGGCTAATCCAAGAAAACTTTGGATCTGAGATACGGTTGTGGGCGGAAACCAATCGAGTACATCCTTTACTTTACTTGGGCCCACGGCTATACCTTCGGTGGATAGCACATGTCCAAGGAATCCAACTTGCTTGAGCGAAAACTCACATTTACTGAATTTGGCGTATAACTGATGTTCACGGAGTTGTTGCAACACTGCTCGGAGGTGTTCTTTGTGCGCTTCTTCTCTTCTTGAGTAAATAAGTATATCATCGATGAAAACTACCACGAATTTATCGAGGAAGTCCATCATATGCATGAAGAAGGCAGGGGCGTTGGTGAGACCAAAGGACATAACTGCATATTCATAAAGACCATATCAAGTGGTGAATGCGGTCTTAGGAATATCCTCCTTTTTAATCTTGAGCTGATGGTATCCAGTTCGTAAATCAATCTTGGAGAATACCTTGGACCCACTGAGCTGATCAAACAGGTCATCAATCCTTGGCAACGGATATTTATTTTTGATTGTGACATCATTCAGCTGACAGTAATCCACACATATGCGGAGGCTGCCATCCTTTTTGTCCACGAAGATAGCAGGTGATCCCCATGGTGAAGAGCTGGGACGGATATATCCTTTCTGGAGCATTTCATCAAGCTGTTTCTTTAGCTCCACTAATTTTGATGAGGGCATCCGGTAATACTTCTTGTGTAATGTGCGGTTCCGGGCACAAGATCTATTGCACACTCAATCTGTCAATCGGGTGGCATGCCTGGCAGTTCTTCTGGAAATACATCAGGAAACTCACTGACCACAGGAATTAATTCCAATTCAGCCACAACGATGAAGACCAATTCTTTCTTGGGTATGCTTCTGCGAGCATAAAATTTTGTAGTCTGTCCTTCCTGGCTGGTCAAAGTGACTTCTCGGGTCGCACAATTTATGCATACTTGATACTGAGTCAGCCAATTCATACCCAAGATAACATCCAACTTAGCAGACTCAATAATTATCAAAGAAGTTGGAAAACAGACTCCGTTGATATTGACTTCCAGATTACGGCAGACTAGATTGCTCCTGATTAAGGATCCCAGGGTTTGTACCAGCATATTGTTGCCCAAAAGTGAACAAGGAAATTTGTTTTGGGTAACAAAACTGTGAGAAATGAAAGAGTGGGAAGCCCGAGAGTCAAACAAAATCACTGCAGGTATGTTATTAACAGAAAACATACCAATGACGACTTCGGGGTTCTCTTGGGCTTCATCGGCGGAGAGGTGATGAACGTACCCCTTGATGTTTTGCTGGTTCGGGCATGACTCCATAAAATTGACTTGTGGCCTGAATATATCATTCGCCTTGCTGTTCTTGGGACACTGTCTAGCATAATGTATGGTTTTCCCACTACTGAAGCAAGTATTGTTGCGCTGGCGCTCCTCTTGCACTGGGTTGGTCACGACATTCTTGACTTGAGTGGTGGTCTTGTTAACATTCTGTTGCTGAAAGTGCTAGTTATCGACTAGAGGGGGGTGAATAGGCGATTTTTATCAAAGTCTTGAAAACATGGAAGTTTCGAAGACAAGCAATAGAAATGACCTAATTGATATGCAACGGAAGATAAACTACAACAAGCAAGCCATAGTCAAGTATGCAATTATGTGAACATACAAAGACTAATAGCAGCTAGGTAGTTAGGATCAGGATGGAAGATAGTATGAAGCCATTCAATGATAGTAGTCAAGCAATGAAGTCAAACAAATAAGACAAATAGGTAATGACTTCACAAAGACTAACTCAAAGTAAAGGAAGGGAAAAGATAGAACCAGTCACTTGTTGAAGACACATGATTTGTTGGACCAGTTCCAGTTGCTGTGACAACTGTACGCCTGGTTAGGGAGGCTGAGATTCAACTCAGAAGACCGCGTCATCACCTTATTCCCCTTGAGCTAAGGACAGACAGTCCTCGCCCAATCACTGTGGTAAGTCTTCAAGGTAGACTTCCGAACCTTCACAGACTTTGTTCACCGGCGATCCACAATGACTCTTGGATGCTTAGAACGCGACGCCTAACCGGCTGGAGGATCCACAGTCCTCAAGTGTAATAAGTCTTCAGGTCACTCAGACAGAAAGACTTCAGTGATGCCTAACACTCTTTGGCTCTGGGTGTTTGGGCTTTGTCCTCGCAAGGATTTCTCTCTCAAAGGCTTCGAGGTGGGTTGCTCTCAAAACAACAAAAGCCGTAAACTAACTCTGAGCAGCCACCAACTTATGGTGTAGGGGGTGGGCTATTTATAGCCACAAGGCAACCCGACCTGATATGTCCGAAATGACCCTAGGTCACTAAGGAACTGACACGTGTTCCAACGGTCAGATTTCAAACACACACGACAACTTTACTTGGGCTACAAGCAAAGCTGACTCATCCAGCTCTGGATAAGATTTGCTCTCATTGTCTTCGCTCGAAGACATAGGATTTGGGTTGAGCATCACTTCAGTCACTCTGACTTGGTTCACTTGGACCCCACTTAACAGTACGGTGGTTCCTATGACTCAACAAAGAAGAAAAGGAAACAACAAAACAACACAGTCTTCGCGCTCCATAGTCTTCACTCAATGTCTTCTCATGTCATAGTCTTCAATGTGAATATCTTCACATACCACCATTGTCGTCAATGTCTTAATACATTTTTAGGGGTCATCTCCGATAGGTAAACCGAATCAATGAGGGACACGACCCGCATTATCCTGCAATTCTCACAAACGCATTAGTCCCTCAACCAACTTTGTCTTCAATACTCCAAAACCAACTAGGGGTGGCACTAGATGCACTTATAATCTCCCCTTTTTTGGTGATTGATGACAAACTGGTTGAAGTTTTGAACGGGAAAGAAGTATGTGAAATTGTAAAGGATAGGGTATTGTCTTCATAAGTGGCAAGGGCTCCCCCTGAAGATGTGCATATAAGTAATTTGGTTTTGGAATGCAAATTCACATGGCAGGTTGTACTTGTGGAGATCCTCTTCAACTTATGAAGATAATTCATCATGCATGAAATGATATAACTAAGAGGATGACATGCATAATGAAAAATGGACGTCTGCAGAATGATCTAAGTGCGGAAGTTATCATCGCACATGGAAAAGCAAATAAGTTGCAGACGACCATCGAGTTTAAGTGTTACAACTCAAAGAACGAAATGTATCAAAAGCAAGAGTTGTAAACACATAGGCAAAATATAGAGCAACCGCCCATATGAACCCGCTTGAAGACTATCAAACTCATATGCTTCTCCCCCTTTTGTCAGTAATGACCAAAAAGGTTTGAAGACATAGAGCATCTACTCGTCCTCATGAGGAGTAGGTGAAGCAGCAGGGTTGTCGTTGTTGTTTGGCGGCGCAGACGAACTTGGTGCAGTGTCGATGCGTGCAGAAGTAGGGGGTGGTGAAGTAGCATCGTCTTCATCATCGATCACATTGGCATTCATAGTTGCAGCGGAGGAAGAATAGTCAGAGTCTTCAAGGGATGGAGTTCGTCGTAGGACAGCATTCCATGGAGGAGTGGAGTCAAACTTGAATCTTTCAGTGAAGCCATCGTCTTGAAGATCTGCTTCAGCACTGAGCAGGGTCAAACTCTTCCATGATCGCCGACAGGTTTCGTGAGTGACAAATGCATTCTTGGTGGCAAGATTGCGAATGCGATTTACATCCACCAAGAGGCTTTGCATCTGAGGCTTGAGCGAAAAGTGATGCTTATCTTGTATCTAATGCAGTGCCACAAGAAGTTCTCGGTCATTCAGGACACGAGAGCGCTTCTTAGATCTTTGGGCAATTGTGCTCTCAATAGCTTCAGTTGGCGCACGATGAGGTAGACGAGTGTTTCCAGCCATTGGATAAACACGAGTTACTGCTTGGACTCCTTCCATAGGCTGAGTGAAGCTATGGTGTTTAGCATTTTGAAGACAGAGAGGCTTCTTGGTAGGCTCAGGGTATATGGCTTCAACTGACATATCAACCTCTGGTAGAAAGATCACATGATTGCGAGCAGAGGGCTGATAATTGATAGAAGAGTGTAGCTTGATAAGGCGCATGACCCATGGAGCATAGAATTTCAGGCCAAAAAGGTCAGATCCAGATGCAGCCAGTTGCCGGAGGAAGAAATCTTGTGCATTGAAGCTGATTCCATTGAGGATGTAAAAGACCGATGTCTTCATGGCTCCTTCAAGTTTTGCAGCTGATGAATGTCCTTTGATTGGCCATAGAGTCCGCCTGATGATGTGATATATTGTGCGCGACAGATACTCAAGGTCATCAACAAAGAACTCCTTTGGGTATTCAGCGTCATGTGGCAAAGGCTTCATCATGCTCAACATCTGGCTCATGTTGGGTTTTGGCTTATGGAAGATGCTCTCCAGTGCATTGCGGTGGTGTTGACAACTAGGTTCGTACAGCTCTCCGGGAGTGGATAACCTTGTAAGCTCAATGATGTCAAGAGCTTTGGCTTCATGATGAACATTTCCTGTCATCCACTCGAGAACCCATGTCTTTGTATCCCTGTTGTAGTCGCGAATGTGGAGGGTAGCATAGAATTGAAGCAAAAGTTCTTCATTCCAATGTTCTTTGTCTGTCACAAAGCTGAGCAGACCAGCATCACGAAAGCAGTCAAGTGCTTCTTCTAAGCATGGCAGTCCAGCAATGGCTTTAGTGTCAAGGCGCATATGAGGGAAAATGCGCCCTTGATCATACAGAATGCAAGAGTAATAGCTTTGTTGCTGATGACTCCAGAAACGAAAAGATGATATTCTTGGTCTTGAGTAGGGGTTCTTTGAGCTGTCAAAGAAGGTGTTGTGGCTTTTGAAGCCATTTGCATTGAAGGACCCTGCAGATGTGGCAGTACCTGGAAACCTTGGCAGTCTTGGCTTTGGTTTCTGGACCTGAGGCCTATGCTCAATGTGATAATCAAACTGAGAACCAGAGACATTAGGCGGAGGGACCAGAACGGGCCATCTTACTGTGATTAGCTTGCCATGGTTGTATGCTTGCTCAATTGTATAGGGTCTTGGTGGCGAAACAGGAGCAGTGGCAACAACAGTGGCTTCAGGCTGCACAATAGAAGCTTCAGGAGCAGTAGCAGCATTGACTTCTGGCATGTTGCTTGGTGCAGGCTCCACATTAGCTTCAGCCATGACTACGTCATTGGCTTCATTTGTGTTGGTGGTGGCAGCCTCAACGTTTTCAACTTCCACTTGTTGAGCTGGAGGGTCTGGCATAGGCACGTTCACTTCAGGAACAATTTCTTTAGTGATGGGGGAGTAGGGACACGTTCTTCTTGATGTTCGTCATCGGCTGATGCAGCCGGATTGTCTTCAGCAGCTTGGGCTTCAGACACAGAGACATTCACAGTTGGAGTGGCTTCTGAAAACACTTGACGTGCAACAGATTGGTGGTGCACTTCTTCTGGAACGCTCGAAAGAGGGACTTGAGGCCTTGGTCCTTTGCGAAGCCTTTGTAATACAGGCGACGCCTTTGGAGATGGAGTTGGCTGGGCCTCATCCTCTTCAACTTGCACAGATGGTGTGACTTGTTGTTGTTGGGGAGTACTGGGGGAGTCTTGTTGTTGTGGGCGATCAGCCCATGATGCATCCTGAGCAATTGGCGTCAGAGGACGACCAATGCTGATGATTTCGCTGTTCATGAGAACAGGCAATGATACCACGTTGTGTTCAATCTGAGGAAGAACTTCATCATCTTCAACATTGTCATGGTGACCAATGCCTTCAGCAGCGATGGGATCAACTGCTGGAATTTCTTCAGCTTCATGAGCCTCTGTGGAAGCAGGCTCATGAACAATCATTCGTAGTTCTTGGTTTGCAGATGCAGGGCGAACCACTGAGATGGGTTCAACAACAAGGGGCTCTGTGGGAGCAGCCCGATTCTTCTTGATCTTGCGCTTCTTCTTGGAGGGAGTAGCATCAGAGGCTTCTGAGGTTTTCCTTTTTCTGGCTTCAGCCTCTGCAGCCCTCATCTTCTTCTGTTCTGAAGCGGTTGACATGGCCTTTGGCTTCGAGCCAGTCATGTTGCTTGGGAAGACTATGCGAGGTTCATCCTGCCTTGACGGTGCAGATTGGATAGTTGATAGCTTCTTCTTCTTTGCAGCCATTCTGGGGTCAATGCCAGGACGACCAAGAGCCTTGCGCTTCTCAGCCTCATTGTAGGCTAGCACAAACTTGTCAGCCAGATTCTTCATGCGCTCTCGAGAGCCTCTAGCTTCTTCACGCTTCTTGTGAAAGGCTTCTTTGAGCTCGTGCAGCATGATCTTGAAGTTCTTGACATCTTGCACACTGAGCTTGGCCACATGCTTCTTGAACTGAGCCTTTTCATAGTCGATCTTGTGCTTCAGTTCGACGATGCGCTGAGCAATAGCTAGCTTAGAAGCAATAGCACCATTGAAGGAGACGCTGAGGCCAATGGGAAGTTGCAAATCATCAAAGCTGAGATTTGGTGTGTCAAACCGCTCATCAATGAAGTTATGGATGATTTCCACGTCAAAGAGAGGCAAATTATTGAAGATCTCTACTTCTTCCTTGCTATTGATTAGTTGCTCAAAAGCATCATCTGCAAGATCATCATCGCTGGATAGATCAATGTGCTCTTCATGCAGAATGGAAGCAGGAGTCAATGTCTGATCAGTAGTCTTGATGATTTTCTTTTTCTTCTCCGTCTTCTTTGAGATGCGTGATAGATCTTCAGACTGCACACTGTCTTCAGGAGGTGCAGTGGCCAGTGGCTTCACACGTGAAGCTTTTGGAGGTGTAGCTGACGTTGAAGCCTTAATCTTCTTTAGCTTCTGCGGCTTTGGAGGTGGAGCTGGGGATTCATCAGTGTCAGCATCATTTTCAGAATGATCCACTTTGGCACCTTGTACCAAGATGTATGAGATGAGGCCATCAAGGTTTGAAAAGGGGCCGATTTCATTGGGTTCCGCATCACGTGAGCCGTCATCACGGGGAGCAGAGGGACCAGGGTTGAAGTTTAATCCCAATGACTTCTTGTTTTCCTTTGCCGATACCTTTGCATGCTGGAAGTTGCGCTTGAAGAGATTATCGTCACGACACCAGAGCAATGATGATGGATCGGCATTTTCAGGTTGTGGTCCACAGACCATACAAGGATAGAATTCTTGTGCAATAGCTTCAGCACTGTTCTTGGGGGGAAGGCCTCGGTAGAGAATATCACCCCAAGGACTTTTGATAGCATTCTTCTCAGCGTACTCCTGGGTCACGAACTTGTACTTGAACCATTGTTTAGCCCAATATCGTCGAATCCATTGGATTCGTGTCTTGCGCTGATTGTAATCCTCATCAGGATCTGTCTTGTAAAGGTCATCAGGCAAATCTTTTGATGTTCCCCCTCCATGCTGTCTGCCACCCTTCCTTACAGATTTCTTTGCAGCCATGAACTTCAAACTGAATGGCTTCAATATGTTCAAAGGCTTCAAAGGCTTTCGCTTGCTGGACAAACAGGAACTGGCTTCGGGAGAGTTAATGTGTTGCTATAAGAATTCTGCAAACGTATGCAGACTATGAGAACCTAGGGATTCTCCCATGGACATGTACCTGTGACAGCATTAGAGATGCGAGGGAAGGGGAAGAGGTCATATGCATTCTCAGAAGATTTGAAGATAAATCAGTTTGAAGACATTGACCTCATGTTGCGAAGACATTCACTTATATGTTGAGAGTTGGTTCCAGATTTGTACGAATCCGTGAATAAGTACAAGTGAGTAATCTAACTATATATGAAGCTTAAGTGAATATACTAGGCAGTATGAGATGCAGACAGAATAGATCTAACATTGTATAGACAGAAACCAATTTTGGTAAATAGGATGAATCGTTGAGGATCAAAAAGGTGGTAAAAATAGAGTTATATTTACCACACGAAGAACTGCTAGATGGGATGAATAGGAGACCGAGCAGTTCAATCCACCGTGCCCTAACTTGGTGAC
>NW_025233536.1:0-7995 GCF_018294505.1 Triticum aestivum | reverse complement strand
GGTGGTAGATGGCAGGGGTGATGATGATAGTGCGGCGGCGGCGTGACAACTTATGACCAGAACTCGAAACTCTAAAAGACTAGACTCTAAGACCAGCAACTAGACACGACGATGCAACCGCAAATTCAACAAAGCAAAACCCTAAAAAGATTATGCAAAGGCTCGGATTGGTTCGGATATGATGAACTAACCCTAATTTTTTTGTGGCTTTTTCGTGGACTATAGGTATGAAGGACAGACTCGATCTAAACGACGAAAAACTGTAAAATCTCACCGAGCAACCTGAAATCTGATACCACTTGATAAAGGCAAAGGTGTCCCGTCTTTCGATGAGATGATGGATATCGCTTTGGTGGCAGTCGACTTTGACGATCCGACTATGAACGTGCGAGGACGTCGCGCCTTAGCAATCGCTAAACCAACTCCGAGAGGTTATTGACCACGCCGGAGCACGATCAACCTGACCACGAGGGTCTGTTTCCTGCGAGCAAACGAAGAACAAGCAAGAAACTAAGATTGCAATCTGGATATTGCGAATATAAGATGAAAGCTTTATTGATCAAGGTGGGGTTCTGTGACGCCTTTGTCTGGTCGCTGAACACAAACGAAGTACGCGAAGTTGCAGCTATGGCGAACTTTTAATCTAAACAAAACCCAAAGTCTAAACGATGCCCTAAGGGCTATATAGATGGAGGAAGAGGGGGGGAATTTCGTGGCCCTTGGTGGAGGGGTCCGAAATCAACCCTATCTCTTGTTTCTCCACACGTACGGACTCTAAAAATAGCCTATACTTATGTATTTCGAAATTACATGGGCCTGGCCCAATAATAAGGTGACGCATCACCTAAAATAGCCTCGGGACGAAATTTATGAAGTGGCATCTTGTATATTTCGTCCAAGGCTTCATGCACCCATTATGGTGGCTTCAAAGTCCTGAAATCATCACTTGTAACTCCGTTCTTGTTCCCCTTGCGCATGCCATCATCTCCATGCTTGTTCTTGCTCCAATGTTCATCCTTCTCCAAGCTAGGCCCTTCATTTGTAAGCAAAACAAATGTATCCAATTTAGGCAGCATCATATTCTCATGAACATTAGAATCATTACCAAGAAACGAAAGTACCTGGTAATTTAGTTGGCGTGCACGAGCTCTAGTAATTGGTCCAGTATGTATAGCAGCAGGGGCTGTGGGTGTAACAATTGTATTGATGTCCTCATCATTGTCCGTCTTCACGTGCATCCTTGGGAGGTTCTTCTTGACACCTAATCATGCATAGTATATCGGACATAGGTAGTAGCCATGTCTCGAGAGGATCATATGAGATATCACTTAGGAGAGAAGTCACCTCGGTTTCGAGAGCTCTAGCACGTGCTCTAGTCATGGGTCCTCTTGAGGCTTGGTGAGGCGATGGTAGGTCCATGGGGATGACCAAGGGATGCTCCGCATCAACAAGCTATTGAGGCAGAACGTCCCCTTCAAGAATCAAGTCGAGCCATCGCCAACCGCAATCGCGAACGGCGGAATCAAGAGGCAGCCCTTCGAGAAGAAATACAAGAGAGGAACTATCAACCACGTGTGCACCGTCAAGTTCATCAAGCTCCTCCCCAAGTTCGTCAAGCTCCACCTCAACCTCAAGTGCAACAAGAGCGACACCAAGTGGAACAAGTACTCCAAGACCCTCCTCAACACCAAGAGCGACATCATGAGGAACGAGCATTCGAGGACTTCCCAAGGCAAGAGCGCTACCGCAACCGCTATCAAGATGAAGAGCAATGATACGGAAAACTCAAATTCACAATGCCCAAGTTCAATGGAAGCAATGATCCGGAAGAATATCTCTCGTGGGCATTGAAGGTCGACAAAATCTTTCGTTTGCACAACTATGAGGAAGAGAAGAAGATCGCAATGGCATCACTTGAGTTCCAAGACTATGTGCTCATATGGTGGGAACAAGTCCTTGAGCGCCGAGAAGCAAGAGGTGACCCTCCAATCACCACTTGGGATCAAATGAAGGATGTCATGAGAGCACGATTAGTGCCCACCTACTACAACCGTGATCTCTTCAAGAAGCTACAACTCCTCAAGCAAGGAACAAAGAGTGTTGAAGAATACTACAAGGAAATGGAAATAGCCATGATTCGAGCCAATGTCAAGGAAGATGATGAGCAAACAATGGCACGATTCTTGAATGGACTCAATCACCCCATCAAGAAGATCGCCGACTTCCAACCCTACTCCAACCTCATCGAGCTAGTACATCAAGCGACCAAGGCGGAACGTCAAGTACAAGATGATTTCAAGTACGCCAAGTACTCCTCCAAGACATACGGCTTCTCCAACAATCAAGCTTCAACAACTCCTCCAACATCTACGTCAACCAAGTCTTCTCCAAGCAACAACGACAAGACATCATACAAGAATCCTTCGTCAAGTTCAAGTCGCCTTCCTCCTACTACAAGCAACTACAAGCCGCGTGCTTCTTCCTCTACTCCGACCGATGAGACCGTCAAGACAAGCTCCTTCAAGTGTTTCACTTGCGGCGGCCGAGGCCACAAGTCCTTCCAATGCACCAACAAGCGCACCATGATCCTCAACGACGATGGCACCTACGACTCAATGGGTGAAGATGAGCTAGAAGCTATTGAGCAAGTGGCCATGCACCGGCGCGTGAACGAGGATGAAGATGATCAAGTCTTCTGCGATGAAGATACGAGCCCCGCTCTCGTTGTTTCCAAAGTCTTGACACTTCAACATCAACAAGAAGAAGACCAACGATGCCATATCTTCCACACCAAGGCAGGCATCAATGGAAGGTCAGTCAAAGTCATCATCGATGGAGGTAGTTGCCACAACTTGGCAAGTGAAAAACTATGTTCAAAGCTTCAATTGGTCAAGAGGAAGCACCCGCACCCCTACAAGGTTCAATGGCTAAGTGACTTCGGCACTATACGAGTTGAGCATACGGTCCAAGTCTCCTTCAAAATCGGTGCATATGAGGACACTTTGGAGTGTGATGTGGTCCCAATGACCGTTTGCCACCTCCTTCTTGGTCGACCATGGCAATTCGACTGTGGTGTCATCCACAATGGGCGAACCAATCACTATAGCTTCAAGATGAAAGGGAAGGAGTATGTGCTATGACCTATGTCTCCTAGTCAAGTGATAGCCGACAAGCAAGCCACCCACCATGGAGAGAAGAGTGAGAAAGTGACCCACCCAAAAGTGAGTGAGAGCTTGATGAGGACATGACTACCTTGGATATGACCACAAATATTGCATATATGCATAGTTGTCAGGTGATTTCTAGTGCAAACTATTCAATAATCTATTTGTGTTATCCAGAACAAAAATACTTCACACACTTTTGTGTTTTGTCTAATTGCAGGTGTATGGGACATTTGTACAATCCACATATGAAGATAAGGAAGAAAGAGATGTTTATTTGCTGTCCAAAAAGTTCTCTCACGTCACTTTTGGCCCAAGAGAAGATAGAGTCCAAGTCTCTCACGTTCTGGATTCAGACTCGGACTGCACAGACATACCTGACTCAAAACGCACACAAGTTTTTCATACGGACTCTGAATTGGGTGATTCTTTTTTTGTTGGAAACTAGATTTCGTGCACTTTCCAACCCAATTGGAATCACCTTCAAATTCGTCCGGAGCGTTGAGTTGTGGACGAAACAATCTGATGCTACAGCAGAATCCGAGTCAAACTACAAGTCCAAAGGTGTTACATCACCTCCACTTGGGCCCATTGGCCTTGTACGACCTAGATTTAGTTTTAGCCTGCCTTGGGACGTCCTCCCACCTCCTTGGCCGCCACCCCTTGCTCCTATATAAGTAGAACCATCTATTAGCTTTTCCTTGGGATTTGTTTAGTTAAAAGTTAGCCATTGCAACTTCGTGTGCTTCGTTTGTGTCCAACGACCAGACCAAGACCACTTTTCGGATCCCCACCATTATCAATACTTCATACATATTCGCGATATTCAGATTGCTTTTATCATATTCTTGCTTGTTCTTCGATTGCTTGCAGGAATAGACCTTCGTGGTCAGGTTGGTCGTGCTCCGGCGTGGTCAATAACCTCTCGGAGTTGGTTTAGCGATTGCTAAGGCACAACTTCGTTGCACGTTTGTAGTCGGATCGTCAAAGTCGTCTCCACCAAATCGATAGTTATCATCTCATCGAAAGATCGGGACACCCTCGCCTCTATCAGAGCCACAAGCCAAACTTGAGCGCCTCTTCGCCTAGAGAGAAAAACCTCATCCTATTTGCCACCAAAAGTGAGATGAGAGAAGTGTGTGAGAACCCATCGAGTGTGATGCACTTTGTCCTTGTGTGCAAGGATGGAGAGCCAACAACTAACACTTCTCACGAGCTACCTTTAGTGTTTCAATCTCTTTTGCAGGAATTCCACGATGTTTTCCCCGATGAGCTACCTCCGGGTCTACCTCCACTACGAGGCATTGAGCATCGAATCGACCTCATCCCCGGAGCACCACTTCCAAACAAAGCTCCATATCGTGTCAATCCCGAAGAAACCAAGGAGATTCAACGGCAAGTACAACAACTAATCGACAACGGTCATGTACGTGAAAGCTGAAGCCCTTGTGCGGTTCCCGTTATACTTGTGCCTGATAGAGGCGAGGGTGTCCTGATCTTTCGATGAGATGATAACTATCGATTTGGTGGTGACGACTTTGACGATCCGACTACAAAAGTGCACGACGTTGCGCCTAAGCAATCGCTAAACCAATCTCCTGAGGTTACTGACCATGCCGGAAGCACGGTCAGCCTGACCACGAAGGTCTATTCCTGCAAGCAATCGAAGAACGAGCAAGAATATGATAAAGCAATCTAAATATTGCATATATATATGAAGTATTGATAATGGTGGGGATCCGGAAGCGGTCTTGGTCTGGTCGTTGGACACAAACGAAGAACACGAAGTTGCAATGGCTAACTTTTAACTAAACAAATCCCCCAGGAAAAAGCTACTAGATGGATCTACTTATATAGGAGGAAGGGGTGGCGGCCAAGGAGGTGGGAGAATGTCCCAAGGCATCCTAAAACCAACCCTAGGTCGTACAAGGCCAATGGGCCAAGTGGAGGTGATGCAACACCTTTGGACTTGTTGTTTGACTCGGATTCTGCTGCAGCGTCTGATTGTTTCGTCGATATCTCAACGCTCCGGACGAATTTGAAGGTGAATCCAATTGGTCTGGAAATAGCACAAAATCTAGAATCCAAAAAAAAAAGAATCACCCAATTTGGAGTCCGTATGAAAAAGTTGTTGGCGTTTTGAGTCAGGTATGTCTGTGCAGTCCGAATCTGAATCCAGAACGTGAGAGACTTGGACTCTATCTTCTCTTGGCCCAAAAGTGACGTGAGAGAACTTTTTGAACAGCACTTAAACATCTCTTTCTCCCTTATCTTCATATGTGAATTGTACAAATATCCCATACACCTGCAATTAGACAAAACACAAAAGTGTGTGAAGTATTTTTGTTCTGGATAACCTAAATAGATCATTGAATAGTTTGCACTAGAAATCACCTGACAAATATGCATGTATGCAATATTTTTGGTCATGTCCAAGGTAGTCATGTCCTCATCATCCTCCCCTTTTTGAAAACAAAGCCGCCCTCGGCGTTGCTTAATCTGAAATGTGGCTAACAGAAGAGACAAAGTATACATGTTGTATATGTATATGTCATCCATTTTTACTTCCCTTGATTTTTGCACATATGACACATGTATACATGAGTAACTTTTATAGATCATAAAATACAAAGCCAAAATATTATCATAAGTAGAAGGCAATGAAAATTTACATGCTACAACATGCTTAAATAAGCAAACATGCAGTAAGTCATTGGACACAGAATCATCACCAAGATTAGAGGTCATATCAAAATGATTAAACATTGGTTCTTTTGCATCAATAGTTAATTCAATGGGTGCACTCAAAATTGTTGGTATTTCAGTTGTTTGATCACATGATTCATTCATGATAGTAACACGATTCTCTAAAATAGATGGCGTGCTCAAATCAACAGGTAACTCAACACATGATGTATTTAAGTTAATTAGGGATGCATCATTCTCATGTGAAGTTATATCATCAATACCTTTACTATTACCTTCTCGCAAAGATGTAGCTGATGTCGGTATGGACAATGACAATGTACTATACACTTGAGATGATGTCGCACTCACAATCTGAGGTGTGGCTGCTCTAGTAGGTGCAACGGTGGAGGAATCAACCGATGGTAGTGAGCATGAATTGGAATAGTAGTTGTTGTAGTCACCCGATGCATCCTCCTGTAACTGTCTCTCAAAGGTACAAGCACGAACATACATACCAGTAATGCAACGAGGAATATACCTAAATCTTGCCTGAATATCATGGTTCAAACCACCAAAAAATCTATTCATTGTATCATCCTGATAGAGGCGAGGGTGTCCCGATCTTTCGATGAGATGATAACTATCGATTTGGTGGAGACGACTTTGACGATCTGACTACAAACGGGCACGACGTTGCGCCTTAGCAATCGCTAAACCAATCTCCTGAGGTTACTGACGATGCCGGAAGCACGGTCAGCCTGACCACGAAGGTCTATTCCTGCAAGCAATCGAAGAACGAGCAAGAATATGATAAAGCAATCTGAATATTGCAAATATATATGAGGTATTGATAATGGTGGGGATCCGTAAGCGGTCTTGGTCTGGTCGTTGGACACAAACGAAGTACACGAAGTTGCAATGGCTAACTTTTAACTAAACAAATCCCAAAGTCTAAACGATGCCCTAAGGGCTGTATATATGGAGGAAGAGGGGGGAATTTCGTGGCCCTTGGTGGAGGAGTCCGAAATCAACCCTATCTCTTGTTTCCCCACACATACGGACTCTAAAAATAGCCTATACTTATGTATTTCGAAATTACATGGGCCTGGCCCAATAATAAGGTGACGCAGCACCTAAAATAGCCTCGGGGCGAAATTTATGAAGTGGCATCTTGTATATGATGAGGACATGACTACCTTGGATATGACCAAAAATATTGCATATATGCATATTTGTCAGGTGATTTCTAGTGCAAACTATTCAATAATCTATTTATGTTATCCAGAACAAAAATACTTCACACACTTTTGTATTTTGTCTAATTGCAGGTGTATGGGACATTTGTACAATCCACATATGAAGATAAGGAAGAAAGAGATGTTTATTTGCTGTCCAAAAAGTTCTCTCACGTCACTTTTGGCCCAAGAGAAGATAGAGTCCAAGTCTCTCACGTTCTGGATTCAGATTCGGACTACACAGACACATCTGACTCAAAACGCACACAAGTTTTTCATACGGACTCCGAATTGGGTGATTTTTTTTTGTTGGAAACTAGATTTCGTGCACTTTCCAACCCAATTGGAATCACCTTCAAATTCGTCCGGAGCGTTGAGTTGTGGACGAAACAATCTGATGCTGCAGCAGAATCCGAGTCAAACTACAAGTCCAAAGGTGTTACATCACCTCCACTTGGGCCCATTGGCCTTGTACGACCTAGATTTAGTTTTAGGCTGCCTTGGGACGTCCTCCCACCTCCTTGGCCGCCACCCCTTGCTCCTATATAAGTAGATCCATCTAGTAGCTTTTCTTTGGGGATTTGTTTAGTTAAAAGTTAGCCATTGCAACTTCGTGTACTTCGTTTGTGTCCAACGACCAGACCAAGACCGC
Organism: Triticum aestivum; assembly: GCF_018294505.1. Taxonomy (NCBI): domain Eukaryota; kingdom Viridiplantae; phylum Streptophyta; class Magnoliopsida; order Poales; family Poaceae; genus Triticum; species Triticum aestivum. The sequence goes on along the minus strand of NW_025233536.1, from coordinate 256 downwards.
TTACGGATCCCCACCATTATCAATACCTCATATATATTTGCAATATTCAGATTGCTTTATCATATTCTTGCTCGTTCTTCGATTGCTTGCAGGAATAGACCTTCGTGGTCAGGCTGACCGTGCTTCCGGCATCGTCAGTAACCTCAGGAGATTGGTTTAGCGATTGCTAAGGCGCAACGTCGTGCACGTTTGTAATTGGATCGTCAAAGTCGTCTCCACCAAATCGATAGTTATCATCTCATCGAAAGATCGGGAC
>NW_025233535.1:2753-7999 GCF_018294505.1 Triticum aestivum | reverse complement strand
AAAAAAGTGTGCAGGATGAAATGGGATTTTTGTAGAATCACATGCAACGATTGCGTATTTTTATTTGCTGCTGCCCCACGCTAATCTCGCAAGCATGCATAACTTTTCAGTTTTTTTAATGCACACACCACTTTTCAGTTAATTAGTCAGACTTTTTTTTGTCAGATGGAATGCTTTAAAAAGTATGGGACACATCTCCCTTGCTCAAGGTTCCAACAAGTGTTGGCCTACCGTGCACATCTCCTTTTTTTGCGGGGTGCACCTCTCCCTTGCTCACGGTTTCAACAAATCTGGACTGAGGGCAGTTAATTAAACCTGGACCGACGGTGTAAGATATAGTACATGCCAATTTTTTCTTCCGTTGTAACTAAAATCCCCTCGATCAATTGAAATACAGAAAGATACGGATGCGGACACGTCTATATCACTATATGGACTCTTACACATCAATTTTTTCTCCTCTGGCAAACATGTTCTACAAGTTGAAAGAAGTTTCCTTCATACCTGAATCGTTTCTTCTATATATATCTTCAGATTAAAAGAGCCGTAGTTTTCAGATTATCTACACACCTTACACAACTAACATGAACTTGCTAAAAGCAACAAAACGTAACCACTTTTGCAAGTTTCAAAGTTTTTCACATTTTTTATTCTAGATATTTGTATTTTTTCCCTTTTAGTAAAATAACTTTACTTCCATAATGTTCTTAGAGATGATAGTAATCTTATTAAAACTGAAATTTGATGGGAGAGGGAGATCCAGTTGCAGGGCGTGTTAGATTCAATTCGTGGTGCACTCTAATTGTATGCATCTCTTTTGGCCAGCGCCCAAAGATTAAAATTTCAGGAAAATCACGTGTTAAAAAATGTAAGTCTTATAAAAATGTTCCAACTCAATAAAATGGATTAGTTTTGTCGACATTTTTATTTTTTAAAAATAAATACCAAATAATCATGTTTTATTGAAAAGGAAAAAAATAAAAATATATTTCTTTGAGCAATGCCAACAGTCCATCAACCTTACATAAGTTATTCAATTCAACTTAGCTCTTGGAAAGAAGAAGAGAAAAACTTCCCCTCTTAAACTCGACAGTTTCATGTTGGATAGAATCTCATATCATTTTATACCGTCCTTTTGTTTAATTCCAAATTTAGATTTGTGTCATATGTTGCATGCCTACTGGTCTTATTTTATTAGATAGACATATTTTGTTTACCATAATTAGATCACAAGAAATTAACGTTTTAGTACATCAAGTTACTTTTCTTATGTAACCTGTGTAGAGTAATATGCATTTCTATAACTACCAGGCATGACTTCATTAGATTACAGTGCATACCAATAGTAACTACATATAAATACCTATCATGCCCAAGATAAGCTAGACAAGTAAAATTGATGGGGGCGTTTATGTCATTGGTAGCCGTGCATTTACAGTTTCATGATTGTCGGTGAGAATTTGTCTCTCCCGTTGCAACGCACGGGCATATTTCCTAATTTTTTTTTAATAATAAAGAGAATTGGGTTTCTGTCGTCCGTCATATAAATTGCCCCTGAAGTTGTCCCTATTTACCCACCATGCCACCGGTAAGTAAAGAAAACAATTATTTTTTTATTTAAAATCACCGTCAAATTTGGTTCTTATAGGACCGTCAATACAAATATATAACAGTTGTAGGAAGCCAGTGCAGTGGCTAAGGCCAAAGCTGTCCGCACGGGACACCAGGGTTCGATACCCTGGTAGTACCCTTTTTCTTCCCTTTTCTGCAATATACAGGCGGTAATGGGCCGGCCCGTACTGACGCCCCTGTTTTTCTTTTGCTTTTTTGCTTTCTTTCTTTTTCTGTTTTTCTTTCTTTAAATTACTATGGGATTGCCAAAAACACAAATTTCTAGAAAGTTATGCGTACTGAAAAAATATATAGATACATCATAAAATGTTTGTGAATTCAGAAAACATTTGAGAAATCATAAAAAGTTCGTGATTTAAAAACAAAACTGTTTGCATATTTAAAAAATTCACTTCCCTTTTCTGCAATATACAGGCGGTAATGGGCCGGCCCGTACTGACGCCCCTGTTTTTCTTTTGCTTTTTTGCTTTCTTTCTTTTTCTGTTTTTCTTTCTTTAAATTACTATGGGATTGCCAAAAACACAAATTTCTAGAAAGTTATGCGTACTGAAAAAATATATAGATACATCATAAAATGTTTGTGAATTCAGAAAACATTTGAGAAATCATAAAAAGTTCGTGATTTAAAAACAAAACTGTTTGCATATTTAAAAAATTCACGATTTAAAAAATAACAAAATAAAAATTCTTGATTTTTAAAATATGATCGTGTATTCAAAACATATTTGGGAATTTGAAAACAATGTCCATGAAATTTTAGAAAATGTACACAAAAATTAAAACTGATTCTTATGTAACGAACAAAATAAATCATCGCTTAGGCAGAGGTTTTATTAGGTGATCTGTAAAGTTTATTAGGGGATCATAAAATGTTCACGATTAAAAAAATTGTTCGCATATTATAGAAAAACATGATTTAAAAAGTTCAGAAAACATTTGAGAAATCATAAAAAGTTCGTGATTTAAAAACAAAACTGTTTGCATATTTAAAAATTTCACGATTTAAAAAATAATAAAATAAAAATTCTTGATTTTTAAAATATGATCGTGTATTCAAAACATATTTGGGAATTTGAAAACAATGTCCATGAAATTTTAGAAAATGTACACAAAAATTAAAACTGATTCTTATGTAACGAACAAAATAAACCATCGCTTAGGCAGAGGTTTTATTAGATGATCTGTAAAGTTTATTAGGGGATCATAAAATGGTCATGATTAAAAAAATTGTTCGCATATTATAGAAAAACATGATTTAAAAAACATATAGATACATCATAAAATGTTTGTGAATTCAGAAAACATTTGAGAAATCATAAAAAGTTCGTGATTTAAAAACAAAACTATTTGCATATTTAAAAAATTCACGATTTAAAAAATAATAAAATAAAAATTCTTGATTTTTAAAATATGATCGTGTATTCAAAACATATTTGGGAATTTGAAAACAATGTCCATGAAATTTTAGAAAATGTACACAAAAATTAAAACTGATTCTTATGTAACGAACAAAATAAGCCATCGCTTAGGCAGAGGTTTTATTAGGTGATCTGTAAAGTTTATTAGGGGATCATAAAATGTTCATGATTAAAAAAAGTGTGCAGGATGAAATGGGATTTTTGTAGAATCACATGCAACGATTGCGTATTTTTATTTGCTGCTGCCCCACGCTAATCTCGCAAGCATGCATAACTTTTCAGTTTTTTTAATGCACACACCACTTTTCAGTTAATTAGTCAGACTTTTTTTTGTCAGATGGAATGCTTTAAAAAGTATGGGACACATCTCCCTTGCTCAAGGTTCCAACAAGTGTTGGCCTACCGTGCACATCTCCTTTTTTTGCGGGGTGCACCTCTCCCTTGCTCACGGTTTCAACAAATCTGGACTGAGGGCAGTTAATTAAACCTGGACCGACGGTGTAAGATATAGTACATGCCAATTTTTTCTTCCGTTGTAACTAAAATCCCCTCGATCAATTGAAATACAGAAAGATACGGATGCGGACACGTCTATATCACTATATGGACTCTTACACATCAATTTTTTCTCCTCTGGCAAACATGTTCTACAAGTTGAAAGAAGTTTCCTTCATACCTGAATCGTTTCTTCTATATATATCTTCAGATTAAAAGAGCCGTAGTTTTCAGATTATCTACACACCTTACACAACTAACATGAACTTGCTAAAAGCAACAAAACGTAACCACTTTTGCAAGTTTCAAAGTTTTTCACATTTTTTATTCTAGATATTTGTATTTTTTCCCTTTTAGTAAAATAACTTTACTTCCATAATGTTCTTAGAGATGATAGTAATCTTATTAAAACTGAAATTTGATGGGAGAGGGAGATCCAGTTGCAGGGCGTGTTAGATTCAATTCGTGGTGCACTCTAATTGTATGCATCTCTTTTGGCCAGCGCCCAAAGATTAAAATTTCAGGAAAATCACGTGTTAAAAAATGTAAGTCTTATAAAAATGTTCCAACTCAATAAAATGGATTAGTTTTGTCGACATTTTTATTTTTTAAAAATAAATACCAAATAATCATGTTTTATTGAAAAGGAAAAAAATAAAAATATATTTCTTTGAGCAATGCCAACAGTCCATCAACCTTACATAAGTTATTCAATTCAACTTAGCTCTTGGAAAGAAGAAGAGAAAAACTTCCCCTCTTAAACTCGACAGTTTCATGTTGGATAGAATCTCATATCATTTTATACCGTCCTTTTGTTTAATTCCAAATTTAGATTTGTGTCATATGTTGCATGCCTACTGGTCTTATTTTATTAGATAGACATATTTTGTTTACCATAATTAGATCACAAGAAATTAACGTTTTAGTACATCAAGTTACTTTTCTTATGTAACCTGTGTAGAGTAATATGCATTTCTATAACTACCAGGCATGACTTCATTAGATTACAGTGCATACCAATAGTAACTACATATAAATACCTATCATGCCCAAGATAAGCTAGACAAGTAAAATTGATGGGGGCGTTTATGTCATTGGTAGCCGTGCATTTACAGTTTCATGATTGTCGGTGAGAATTTGTCTCTCCCGTTGCAACGCACGGGCATATTTCCTAATTTTTTTTTAATAATAAAGAGAATTGGGTTTCTGTCGTCCGTCATATAAATTGCCCCTGAAGTTGTCCCTATTTACCCACCATGCCACCGGTAAGTAAAGAAAACAATTATTTTTTTATTTAAAATCACCGTCAAATTTGGTTCTTATAGGACCGTCAATACAAATATATAACAGTTGTAGGAAGCCAGTGCAGTGGCTAAGGCCAAAGCTGTCCGCACGGGACACCAGGGTTCGATACCCTGGTAGTACCCTTTTTCTTCCCTTTTCTGCAATATACAGGCGGTAATGGGCCGGCCCGTACTGACGCCCCTGTTTTTCTTTTGCTTTTTTGCTTTCTTTCTTTTTCTGTTTTTCTTTCTTTAAATTACTATGGGATTGCCAAAAACACAAATTTCTAGAAAGTTATGCGTACTGAAAAAATATATAGATACATCATAAAATGTTTGTGAATTCAGAAAACATTTGAGAAATCATAAAAAGTTCGTGATTTAAAAACAAAACTGTTTGCATATTTAAAAAATTCAC
>NW_025233535.1:2301-2743 GCF_018294505.1 Triticum aestivum | reverse complement strand
CAATGTCCATGAAATTTTAGAAAATGTACACAAAAATTAAAACTGATTCTTATGTAACGAACAAAATAAAACATCGCTTAGGCAGAGGTTTTATTAGGTGATCTGTAAAGTTTATTAGGGGATCATAAAATGTTCATGATTAAAAAAATTGTTCGCATATTATAGAAAAACATGATTTAAAAAACATATAGATACATCATAAAATGTTTGTGAATTCAGAAAACATTTAAGAAATCATAAAAAGTTCGTGATTTAAAAACAAAACTGTTTGCATATTTAAAAAATTCACGATTTAAAAAATAATAAAATAAAAATTCTTGATTTTTAAAATATGATCGTGTATTCAAAACATATTTGGGAATTTGAAAACAATGTCCATGAAATTTTAGAAAATGTACACAAAAATTAAAACTGATTCTTGTAACGAACAAAATAAACCATC
>NW_025233535.1:0-2291 GCF_018294505.1 Triticum aestivum | reverse complement strand
AAAAAAGTGTGCAGGATGAAATGGGATTTTTGTAGAATCACATGCAACGATTGCGTATTTTTATTTGCTGCTGCCCCACGCTAATCTCGCAAGCATGCATAACTTTTCAGTTTTTTTAATGCACACACCACTTTTCAGTTAATTAGTCAGACTTTTTTTTGTCAGATGGAATGCTTTAAAAAGTATGGGACACATCTCCCTTGCTCAAGGTTCCAACAAGTGTTGGCCTACCGTGCACATCTCCTTTTTTTGCGGGGTGCACCTCTCCCTTGCTCACGGTTTCAACAAATCTGGACTGAGGGCAGTTAATTAAACCTGGACCGACGGTGTAAGATATAGTACATGCCAATTTTTTCTTCCGTTGTAACTAAAATCCCCTCGATCAATTGAAATACAGAAAGATACGGATGCGGACACGTCTATATCACTATATGGACTCTTACACATCAATTTTTTCTCCTCTGGCAAACATGTTCTACAAGTTGAAAGAAGTTTCCTTCATACCTGAATCGTTTCTTCTATATATATCTTCAGATTAAAAGAGCCGTAGTTTTCAGATTATCTACACACCTTACACAACTAACATGAACTTGCTAAAAGCAACAAAACGTAACCACTTTTGCAAGTTTCAAAGTTTTTCACATTTTTTATTCTAGATATTTGTATTTTTTCCCTTTTAGTAAAATAACTTTACTTCCATAATGTTCTTAGAGATGATAGTAATCTTATTAAAACTGAAATTTGATGGGAGAGGGAGATCCAGTTGCAGGGCGTGTTAGATTCAATTCGTGGTGCACTCTAATTGTATGCATCTCTTTTGGCCAGCGCCCAAAGATTAAAATTTCAGGAAAATCACGTGTTAAAAAATGTAAGTCTTATAAAAATGTTCCAACTCAATAAAATGGATTAGTTTTGTCGACATTTTTATTTTTTAAAAATAAATACCAAATAATCATGTTTTATTGAAAAGGAAAAAAATAAAAATATATTTCTTTGAGCAATGCCAACAGTCCATCAACCTTACATAAGTTATTCAATTCAACTTAGCTCTTGGAAAGAAGAAGAGAAAAACTTCCCCTCTTAAACTCGACAGTTTCATGTTGGATAGAATCTCATATCATTTTATACCGTCCTTTTGTTTAATTCCAAATTTAGATTTGTGTCATATGTTGCATGCCTACTGGTCTTATTTTATTAGATAGACATATTTTGTTTACCATAATTAGATCACAAGAAATTAACGTTTTAGTACATCAAGTTACTTTTCTTATGTAACCTGTGTAGAGTAATATGCATTTCTATAACTACCAGGCATGACTTCATTAGATTACAGTGCATACCAATAGTAACTACATATAAATACCTATCATGCCCAAGATAAGCTAGACAAGTAAAATTGATGGGGGCGTTTATGTCATTGGTAGCCGTGCATTTACAGTTTCATGATTGTCGGTGAGAATTTGTCTCTCCCGTTGCAACGCACGGGCATATTTCCTAATTTTTTTTTAATAATAAAGAGAATTGGGTTTCTGTCGTCCGTCATATAAATTGCCCCTGAAGTTGTCCCTATTTACCCACCATGCCACCGGTAAGTAAAGAAAACAATTATTTTTTTATTTAAAATCACCGTCAAATTTGGTTCTTATAGGACCGTCAATACAAATATATAACAGTTGTAGGAAGCCAGTGCAGTGGCTAAGGCCAAAGCTGTCCGCACGGGACACCAGGGTTCGATACCCTGGTAGTACCCTTTTTCTTCCCTTTTCTGCAATATACAGGCGGTAATGGGCCGGCCCGTACTGACGCCCCTGTTTTTCTTTTGCTTTTTTGCTTTCTTTCTTTTTCTGTTTTTCTTTCTTTAAATTACTATGGGATTGCCAAAAACACAAATTTCTAGAAAGTTATGCGTACTGAAAAAATATATAGATACATCATAAAATGTTTGTGAATTCAGAAAACATTTGAGAAATCATAAAAAGTTCGTGATTTAAAAACAAAACTGTTTGCATATTTAAAAAATTCACGATTTAAAAAATAATAAAATAAAAATTCTTGATTTTTAAAATATGATCGTGTATTCAAAACATATTTGGGAATTTGAAAACAATGTCCATGAAATTTTAGAAAATGTACACAAAAATTAAAACTGATTCTTATGTAACGAACAAAATAAAACATCGCTTAGGCAGAGGTTTTATTAGGTGATCTGTAAAGTTTATTAGGGGATCATAAAATGTTCATGATTAAAAAAATTGTTCGCATATTATAGAAAAACATGATTTAAAAAACAT
>NW_025233534.1:0-8000 GCF_018294505.1 Triticum aestivum | reverse complement strand
TTTTTTTAAAAACCGTTCGTTTAAAAAAAAAACCTAGATCGGTTTTTTTTTCGGTTTTATTATTTTGCGAGCGTTCACCGAACCGTTCGTTTTAACGAACGCGTTCGTCGGTTTTTCTCTGTTAACAAACGTCCGTTCTTTAACCGTTCGTCCGTTTTTCTTTTTCGTCGGATTTTTCTGCGATTATCTCAGATTCGATTTCTGATCGAATCTTCATTTCTGTTTAACTTCTCGCTCGTTTATTGGAATCAGGCGATTCAAGCGCCTAGAGTTTCGTCTTGAAATTCTCTTTCCGTTTAACCTACTCAAACAAGTTTTTGCTACAGTAAAATTTGACCTAGATCCAGATTAGTAAACGAAGCTTCTTTCTTTCGCCGTTTGACTTTCGTTGCTTCTTTCGAGTTGATTCTTTTTGCAAACCGGAGTTCTTAAGTTGAACTTTCTGGTTGGATATTTCATTCGAGTTTTACCTGTGCATTAGATGAGTACTGATTGTATGCTTGTTTGTTTGCGATAGAGTACCCGGAGTGTGCCGCTTGTTACTTCGAATCGCTAGGTTTTGCGGATCATCAGCAAGGCAAGTAACACTTTGATCATACCTTCCATACCCAGTTTTTATTGCATTAGATCTATTCCTCAAACATTGCATGATTAGGATCTAATTAAATTGTGGGTATTGGGAAGTAGTTGAGGTAATACCTATTACCTGTTTTCTTATCAAACCCTTGGGAGTTACTTCTACGTTGCTATTATTATTGCCATGCTATGCTCATAGACGTGGTTTGGGTTTGGGAGATATTCATGACAGATGTGAGATGTTTATTAATGGTTCAACTTAAGGTGGCAACTAAAACTCACATCTGGGTGGATTGAGGCACCTGGAGAACCCAGTGTTGTCTGATTTTATAAGGTCCGCCACCCAGGCTCAAAGGGATCATAAGATTGTTCATGCTAGAAACTTCTGTGTGCAGCCACAAGCTATTATGGGCTCTAGCATAGTGGAGTAGGTTACATGATCTCTTGAAGAGGTGGGCTAGCAGATGTAGGGGAAAGTAGGTGTACCGGTCCATCCAGAGTAAAGAGTGATTGTTTCTGAAAGACTGTGTCTCGGTCATCCGTTTCTCAAACACCATGCAGTGCGAGAAATAAAACGGAGGCGATCGAGTCTTGTGGGGAAAAGTGCGCAAACCTCTGCAGAGTGTACAAACTAATCATGGTTAGCCGTGTCCCCGGTTATGGACAACTTGAGTATCTAGTACCTGGATTGTCATGTGAATCTCATCACTATGTTACCTCTAATTAATTTTGTTGGGTTATTGATGACATTTAATTGGGATTGAGATGCTGTCAACCATCTGAATGTTTCACAACCACCATGATAGTTAAATAAAATTTATTCCTTTGAAGTAGGATAAAATTGGCTTTTCGCATAAACTTTAACCATAGAGCTTTCCACCAGCCATATATGCATGTAGTATAGCATTATTACTGTTCATTACTCTCTATGTGTTGCTTTGCCAGCATATTCTATGTGCTGACCCGTTTTCGGGCTGCAACGTTTCATGTTGCAGACTTTTCAGACGACGAGTAAGGTGCCTTAGGTCGTGGTCTTATACTCAGTGATGCCGGTGGAGTTGATGGACTCACTTATCTTCCAAGTCTTCCGCTGTTATCGTATTAGATGGCCTTAAGCCATATTTATCATACTTTATCTCTTTGGAGATATTCGATGTAATAAGTGTGTGATTGCTACTCTGTTATAAATCCTCCATTTGTACTGTGCGTGTCAGCATTACTGATCCAGGGATGACATTGGTGCACAGCAGCACAGACCATTTAAGGTCTGGTCGCTACAAAGTTGGTATCAGAGCACACGCTGACTGTAGGACACGACCACTAAGCTTAAGCCCTAGAAAGCTTCTCTCTTCTCATTTCTGACCCCTCTCCACTTTCTACTCTTTTAGGAATGGCGGATGCAAGGAGCAAGTTCATGCAACCAGATGAAGACACGCCGTTTGGTCGACACTTGAAGGAAGTCACCAAGTACTTGAACATAGGAATACCAAGCATCACCGGAACCTACAACGCCACATTACCCGAAGAGGAGAGCTGGAAGATTCAAGTTCACATTCCAGGAAGGACGTTTGTGCCAGTTACTGAACCCATAAGATTGGTTTTCGAAGCACCAACCTGGAGTTTAGGGAAGAGCATGGCCGCACACATCGCCATGGGACGCATTGGAGAAGTCTACCACCAGGAGCTTAAGGATACAATTTACCAGATTTGTGGATGCCGAGACGTGCAATGGGAGATGATCAGAACCAAGAAGGATGGATCTATTGCAGCTTTCATCCAGGAGCAAAATCAACATATTCGTCGCCAGGAGAACCAGATGTGCACGGACAAGGAAGAACTGAAGAAGGCATTAACCAAGATCAAGGAGCTCCAAGAAGAACTCAAGGCTACACGCGAGGATTATATGGAGGAGATCATCGCACTAGTAGGGAAGAATGACGACCTGGAGAAGAAGATTGGAGTATTCATGGGAAATCTAGTGCCAAAAGCAGAAGCCGACGAATGCACTTGTCCGGATAACTACATCATCATCGACGACACCGACTCGGAACCAAGTGAAGATGACTGGGTTGACGAAGCTGGAGCAAACATCATGGAGTCTTCAACGGATCAAAATTTCTAGTAGACCACCATATCAGTAGTAGTTTTCCCCCATTTAATAGTATAATTCAAGCACTTTGTAACGCTAGTTAGATCGATTGTTATGCCTTGTTTGAATTGATTGAGTGATATCGATTGTATTTGTCTCATGAGCATATGGGTAGTGTTTCTCTCTAGACCTCATTCTATTCTTAACTCTCATCTTTTCTAAACCTATCAGATGCCTCCGAGACGCGACAACGGATTTGTTTTCCCACCAGAGATCACCCAGTTGATTCAGCAACAGAATGCCCTAATGCAAGTATTAGTGCAGAACCAAGGCAACAACAACAACAACAACAACAACCCACCGCCACCACCACCTGTTGATCACTTACCCCGTTTCTTAAGGCTAAACCCGCCGGTGTTTTCCAGTAGCACCGAGCCGATTGTTGCAGATGATTGGCTCCGCAAAGTTGGAAGGGAGTTGACCACTGCAGGATGCACAGATGCGGAAAGAGTGCGTTTTGTCGCACACCAGCTTGATGGACCCGCAGCATCATGGTGGGAGAATTATACAGCCACGCACCCTATTGACACTGTCACATGGGACCAGTTTCAGCAAGCTTTCCATACAGCACATGTTTCAGCAGGAGCTATGGCTATGAAGAAGCGCGAGTTTCGCAACCTACGCCAAGGAGGACGCACCGTAGGCCAGTATGTGGAGGATTTCAGTAAGTTAGCACGTTATGCACCAGATGACGTTGCTACAGATGCTGCCAAGCAGGAGAAATTTTTGGAAGGGCTGAATGATGAACTGAGTATGCAGTTGATGGTAGCAACCTTCAACAACTACCAGGAGCTGGTAGATAGAGCTCTCATGATTGAAGGGAAGCAACAACAGATTGAAAATCGTAAGAGGAAGTATGGACAAGGGAAGTACAATTCTGGAGCTCAGCAGAAGCCTCGTTTTGCCCCGAAACCGGGAGGACAGTTTCAGCATACCCATGGAGGAGGTAGTTCGCACAACCATAATGGCTCCAAGAATGGTAATGGGAATGGAGGAGGCAACGGACAGAACCGCACCAACCCATCTACCCCAACGAAGAGGGATCTAAGTCACATTACTTGTTTCAAGTGCCAGAAGACTGGACATTATGCAACTGATTGTCCTGAAGCCCAAAATGGAAATGGCAATGGAAGCTCTGGGAAGAAGCCGAACCCGTTCAACAAAGGACATGTGAACCACGTGAGCATGGAGGAGGTTGAAGCTCAGCCTGATGCAGTAATAGGTAAGTTTTTGGTTAAGTCATTTACTGCAACCTTTCTTTTCGATACTGGTGCATCGCATTCATACATATCAAGGAGATTCGTGAATAAGTTTAAGATGTCTACCCAAGTTCTCAAAACCCCTATGTTAGTAACCTCGCCAGGAGCAGAGTATATGGCAACCCAAGGATGTTTTCAGATACCATTGGCCATTGGAAGGCATGTTTTCCCCTCAGACCTCATTGTTTTGGAATCGCAAGGTTTGGATGTGATTTTGGGAATGGATTGGCTATCGTTGTATGGAGGAAACATCGATTGCGCCAGCAAGACGATTTTGCTTACCACCCCGGAAGGAAAAAGGATCAAGTATGTATCCCGGCATATGCCGAAGAGGACTCAAGTAAATTCCTTATTAGGAGTTGTACAGGAGGAAGTACCAGTGGTGAAGGATTATCCGGATGTATTTCCAGAAGAGTTGCCAGGCATGCCACCAGATATAGACATTGAGTTCTTGATTGAACTTTTGCCAGGCACAGGGCCAATATCTAAGAGACCGTACAGGATGCCAGCAAAGGATTTGGAGGAAATTAAGAAGCAGATCAAGGAGTTACTGGATAAAGGCTATATTCGCCCAAGTTCGTCACCTTGGGGATCACCAGTACTTCTAGTGGAGAAGAAAGATGGATCGCTGAGGATGGTTGTTGATTACCGAGGATTGAATGAAGTGACCATCAAAAAACAAGTATCCACTGCTGATGATCAATGATTTGTTTGACCGCCTACAAGGAGCTAAAGTATTCTCTAAGATCGATCTACGATCAGGATACCATCAGTTAAAGATTCGAGAGCAGGATATACCTAAGACGGCTTTTACCACCAGATATGGATTGTATGAGTATACCGTTATGTCATTTGGTCTGACTAACGCACCTGCCTATTTCATGAACCTGATGAACAAAGTGTTTATGGAGTTTTTGGATAAGTTCGTCGTGGTGTTCATTGATGATATTTTAATCTTTTCCAAGAACGAGGAAGAGCATGAGGAGCATTTGCGATTGGTACTTGAGAAGCTCAGAGAACATCAGTTATATGCCAAGTTCAGCAAGTGTGAATTTTGGCTGAAGGAAGTTGGATTCCTTGGACATGTTATTTCTGGAGAAGGAATAGCAGTAGACCCTGCCAAGGTTGACACAGTGACAAGTTGGGAATCACCCACGACAGTTGGAGAAATCCGGAGTTTTCTTGGACTTGCAGGATACTACCGGAGATTCATCGAGAATTTCTCAAGGATTGCTAAGCCCATGACTGAGCTATTGAAGAAGGACACCAAATTCAATTGGACTGAGGAGTGTGAAGCTAGTTTCCAAGAGTTGAAGGAACGATTGGTTACATCACCAGTGTTGATTCTGCCAGATCAACGCAAGGACTATGAAGTTTATTGCAACGCTTCTCGTCGAGGACTTGGAGCAGTGCTTATGCAGGAAGGAAGAGTTGTGTCATATGCTTCACGACAACTTAAACCCCATGAGAAGAATTATGCTACTCATGATTTGGAGTTAGCAGTCGTGGTGCATGCATTGAAGACATGGAGACATTTTCTCATCGGAAACCATTGTGAGGTGTACACTGATCACAAGAGTTTGAAGTATATTTTTACGCAGAAGGAGTTAAATCTCAGACAGAGGAGATGGTTGGAGCTCATAAAGGACTATGCTATGAGACTGCATTATCACCCTGGAAAGGCTAACGTAGTAGCAGACGCGTTGAGCTGCAAGAGTCATGTCAACACCCTCATGACAGGAGATTTACCTCAGGAGTTAGCCGAGGACCTTCGCGAGCTATGTATGGAGATAGTCTCAAGGGGCTATTTAGCGACATTGGAGATTCAGTCTACCTTGATGGAAAGGATCAGAGAAGCCCAGAAGACAGACAAGGAGATTGAAGAGATAAAGGAGAAGATGAGCAAAGGAAAAGCCAAGGGATTTCGTGAGGATGAGCACGATACCTTATGGTTTGAAGACCGCGTATATGTGCCAAATGATCCGGAGATCAGGAAGTTGATTTTGCAAGAAGCCCATGATTCACCGTACTCGATTCACCCAGGGAATACCAAGATGTATTTGGATTTGAAGAATACTTTCTGGTGGACCGGAATGAAGAAGGATATTGCAGAATATGTAGCAGTTTGTGATGTATGTCAGAGAGTGAAGGCAGAGCATCAGAAGCCAGCAGGATTGCTACAACCATTGCCGATACCCGAATGGAAGTGGGATAAAATAGACATGGATTTTATCACGGGATTACCCAGGACTCGTTCAGGCTATGACTCAATATGGGTTGTAGTCGACCGTTTGACGAAAGTGGCTCATTTCATTCCAGTGAAGACCACTTACACCAGTGCTAAGTTGGCAAAGATATACATGACCAGGATCGTATGTTTGCATGGAGTTCCGAGGACCATTGTATCAGACAGAGGATCCCAATTTACCTCGAAGTTTTGGAAGCAGTTACATGAAACATTGGGAACCAGGCTGGAATTTAGTACAGCTTTTCACCCGCAGACAGATGGACAGACCGAGAGAGTCAACCAGATTTTGGAGGACATGTTGAGAGCTTGTGCACTAGATTATGGATCTAGTTGGGACGACAATTTGCCATATGCAGAATTTTCTTATAACAACAGTTATCAGACCAGTTTGAAGATGGCCCCTTTCGAAGCCTTGTACGGAAGGAGGTGTAGAACACCGTTGTTATGGGACGAAGTTGGAGACCGTCAGTTGTTTGGACCAGATTTGATTAAGGAGTCTGAACAGAAAGTGAGGTTGATTCGCGATAGGCTCAAGGTAGCCCAGTCCAGGCAGAAGAGTTATGCTGATTCTAAAGGAAAGGAGACAGTCCACGAAGTCGGAGACAGAGTGTATCTTCGAGTATCACCACTTTGAGGAGTGAAGCGCTTCGGAGTTAAGGGAAAGTTAGCACCCCGTTTTATCGGACCATACAGAGTTGTGGAACGTATGGGAGAGGTTGCTTACAAGCTGGAATTGCCCGAAGGATTGTCTGGAGTTCATGATGTGTTTCACGTTTCCCAGTTGAAGAAGTGCCACGCAGAGATGGCTGAGATACCACTGAGAGATACTGTGCCACTGGAAGCGATTCAGCTGGAAAGTGATTTGACCTATGAGGAGAAACCAGTTAAGATTCTTGAGTATGCCAGCTGAGTTACCCGCAGCAAGGTTATCAAGTTTTGCAAAGTTCAGTGGAGTCACCACACGGAGGATGAAGCCACCTGGGAGCGAGAGGAAGATCTACGGAAGGACCACTCCCACCTGTTTTCTAGCCAACCCGAATCTCGAGGGCGAGATTCATCTTAAGGGGGGTAGGTTTGTAACATCCCAAATTTTCAATTTGGTATGTTATACATAGATCATCATTGCATATCATGTTTTATTGCATTTTGACAAATCCTCGATAAATCCTAAGCAACTCAAGGACCCTCGGAGAGAGTTGGGGATTTTCTCGGATTCTCATATTTGATTTTCATCAAATAATAAGACGAGGATTTTGGTTTTAATTATTTTCTCTCCGGAAAAATATTTCATTTTAAAAATAAACGAGAGGAGAAAATATGACTTCTCCAAAACAATTGAAATACTGGAGGTAAAATGTTAAAATCATTTATTGGAATTTTTTTGGATTTTATTTGCAATTTTTATTGCATTAAAAATATTGCATGTTTTCAAAATATTTATTTTGTGTTAAAAAATGTCCACCCTATTCTAGATTTTCTAACTAGACGGGGAAAATTTATTTTATATTTTTCTGACTTTTATTTATTTTTCTGTGAATTATTTTCCGCGGAACGTTTTTTTTTAAAAAAAAACTGCGCGACGCCCGACCGGGCCGAAGCCCAGCCGAGCGCCGGCCCACCCCGTCGCCCTCTCCTTCCCCAGCACGGGAGCGCCGCCGCGCCGAGTCCCGCCGCCGCACGCCTCCCCGGCCGCCCCCTCCTCCAAGCCGAGCTCTCCCTCCCATATAAATACCCGCACCCCCCCTCTCCTCTCACCTCGCCCGTCGCC
>NW_025233533.1:5293-8000 GCF_018294505.1 Triticum aestivum | reverse complement strand
TGCTTAAAGCATCTGCAATGACATTTGCTTTGCCTGGAGTATATTCAATACTCGGATTGTACTCTTGAATCATTTCGACCCATCGAGTCTGCCTGAGGTTGAGGTTGGGCTGAGTGAAGATGTACTTGAGACTCTTGTGATCGGTGAAAATGTCCACTTGTCTTCCCAACAAGAGATGTCTCCACGTTATTAATGCATGGACAACTGCCGCCAACTCAAGATCGTGAGTGGGGTAGTTCTTCTCATTGGGCTTCAACTGACGAGAGGTATAGGCCACAACTTTCTTCTCTTGCATTAACACAGCACCGAGACCTTGGAGAGAAGCATCACAGAAAACTTCAAATGGCTTGGATTCATCAGGAGGAGTTAAGACAGGAGCGGTGACGAGTTTCTCTTTGAGAGTGTTGAAAGCAACGTCACAGTCAGGAGACCAGACATACTTCACATGCTTCTGGAGGAGGTTGGAAAGAGGCTTTGTGTAACACCCACGATGCGGCTATATCTCCCACGTGTCAAAGCACGACTTAGAGGCATAACCGCATTGTGGTTTTGTCGCAAGAAGGGTCATCTTCACACAATCCCATGTAATGAACAAGACTGGGATAAAGAGTTGGCTTACAAACGCCACTTCACACAATACATAAATAAATTCATACATCATTCAAGATACACACATAGGTCCGACTACGGAACCAAAAGAAAAGAAGACAACCCAACTGCTAGATCCCTCATCGTCCCAACTGGGCTCCACTACTGATCAACCAGAAAAGAACAACACAACGAAAAAGATCTTCATCGAGCTCCCACTTGAGCTCAGTAGCGTCACCTGCACTGGTCTCATCGGCACCTGCAACTGTTTTGGAAGTATCTGTGAGACACGAGGACTCAGCAATCTCACACCCGCGAGATCAAGACTATTTAAGCTAAAAGGAAAGGATGGTGTAATGAGGTGGAGCTGCAGCAAGCACTAGCATATATGGTGGCTAACATACGCAAATGAGAGCGAGAAGAGAAGCAACGGAACGGTCGTGTTCTAGCAATGATCAAGAAGTGATCCTGAAATCCTACTTACGTCAAACATAACACAAGAACCGTGTTCACTTCCCGGACTCCTCCGAGAAGAGACCATCACGGCTACACACGCGGTTGATGCATTTTAAATAAGGTCAAGTGTCAAGTTCTCTACAACCGGACATTAACAAATTCCCATCTGCCACATAACCGCGGGTACGGCTCTCGAAAGTTTATACCCTGCAGGGGTGTCCCAACTTAGCCCATCATAAGCTCTCACGGTCAACGAAGGATAAACCTTCTCCCAGGAAGACCCGATCAGTCTCGGAATCCCGGTTTACAAGACATTTCGACAATGGTAAAACAAGACCAGCAAAGCCACCCGAATGTGCCGACAAATCCCGATAGGAGCTGCACATATCTCGTTCTCAGGGCACACCGGATTGTCCATGCTTCCGGTAGGCCAGCCCAGAGTTGCCCCTGGTGGCCACCGGCGACTGACAGGTTGGACCAACACTCAGAGGAGCACTGGCCCGGGGGTTTAAAATAAAGATGACCCTTGAGTCTGCAGAACCCAAGGGAAAAAGGCTTAGGTAGGCAAATGGTAAAACCAAGGTTGGGCCTTGCTGGAGAAGTTTTATTGAAGGCGAACTGTCAAGGGGGTCCCATAAATCACCCAACCGCGTAAGGACGCAAAAATCAAGGAACATAACACCGGTATGACGGAAACTAGGGCGGCAAGAGTGGAACAAAACACCAGGCATAAGGCCGAGCCTTCCACCCTTTACCAAATATATAGATGCATTAATTAAATAAGAGATATTGTGATATCCCAACATAAACATAATCCAACATGGAGCAATCTTCATCTTCACCTGCAACTAACACGCTATAAGAGGGGCTGAGCAAAAGCGGTAACATAGCCAAACAATGGTTTGCTAGGAAGGGTGACAAAGGTTAGAGGTTCATGACAACTTGGGAGGCTTGAAAAGCAAGTGGTAGGTAGCGCGGCATAGCAATAGAGCGAACAGCTAGCAAGCAAAGATAGAAGTGATTTCGAGGGTATGGTCATCTTGCCTGAAATCCCGCAAAGAAGAAGAACGAGTCCATGAAGAAGACAAGCGGACGTAGTCGAACGAATCCTCACAACTCCGGAACGAAACCGAAGCTAACGAGAGAAGCAATCCGGAAAGAAACAAACAACATAGTAAACAACCACCACATAAACATGGCATGATGCACAATCAAGTATGATGCATGTCCGGTTTAAATATGCATGGCATGGCAAAGTGCAACAAACAATACTACAAGTTAAGTGGAGCTCAATATGCAACGAGTTGCATATTGAAGAAACACCACATTTAATTATTTAGTTCTCTCTCGTTTATGGACCCAACAATATTAAATGTTATTAACCATGGCAAGAGGTGAAGCATACGGAAACTACCTATTTAGGCAAGTTTAAATGAGGCCGGAACAACAAACAATAATTCCGGAAAATCCTCATGTCATTTAGCAATTTAAATGCAAACAATATTTTAAACATTTAAATGTTGTTATCATGATGCGAATGACATATGCAAGTTTAAGCAATTTTTATAAAACGTGGACAAGAGCATGTTATGAAGCATTTGTTACCGTGGTGGAACGAAAAAGGGTGCCACGGCAACGAATCCGAAAATGATGCCACGGCAAC
>NW_025233533.1:4188-5098 GCF_018294505.1 Triticum aestivum | reverse complement strand
TGAGCGTGTCATGCAAGATGGTGGGGTGATCCCGGTTACCGGGTGTCCCACAAGACGGTGGCAAGGAAACGAGGAACGCGCAAGCGACAACTAGGACACGGTTCGAACACGAGCAACTCATACATCACAATCATTCGTTCACGGGCGTCGTCTCGGCGGTTATACCTTCGAAGCGTGCATTTTCGGAGTGGCTCGGGTTCGACGGTAGTGGGAGTAGTTGTTCACGGGTCGCCGAGGGAAGTAGTGGTACACGGCGACGGTAGTGGTACATGTTTTCGTAAATGTTCGGGGTCGTCGGTAGAGGTACTTGACGTCCACGGGATCGACGGTAGAGGTACACACGTTGTCGGGGTACTTGTCGGTCCGGTCTTGGTGTAGATGTACATGGCAAACGTAGTGGTACTAAGCGTCGGTCGTCGAAGGACTTGACGAAATCCACAGCGCCGGTGTACTGGTACGGGTGTCGGTCTTGCCGGTGGGGTACTTGACGCAAAACCCCGGAGGCGATGCTTGACAGTCCGCTTACGGGTCTTGGCGACGGGACAAAGGGGGCGCGAGCGAGGTTCTCGTCGAGGTTCTCCGGGAAGCAGAGCAGCGGCGCGACGCAGAGCAGCAGAGGGACTTGCGGCGGAGCTCGGTGCCTCGCCTCGCTGGAATACGAACAGGACGACGGCGGCCGGCGCTGCTGGCATCGGTCGGCGCAGACGAGGAGAAGGCCATGGCAGAGGAGGTCGACGGGCGGCGGCGCTGGCCCGCAGCTGGCCAGACGACGGGTGCGAGGCGACGGAACACACAGGGGACGGTGAGGCATGGAGCGGCCACGGGGCGGCAGCCGTCACGGCTCCGGTGACTAGCGCGGTCGAGGGAGGAGCGGGGCGCAGTTCCTCTGGTCCATGGCAGGAGGCCATGG
>NW_025233533.1:0-2535 GCF_018294505.1 Triticum aestivum | reverse complement strand
AGTCGGTCTGTGCCATCCTTCTTCCGGACAAAAAGAACACCACAACCCCATGGAGATGAACTCGGTATGATCAAACCCAGACGCTCTTGTTCATCGAGCTGTTTCTTCAATTCCTTCAGCTCCTTGGGTCCAAGCTTGTATGGACGCTTGCAAACGGGTTCCGTGCCAGGCTCTAGATCGATAATGAACTCAACTGGCCGGTGAGGAGGCATACCCGGAAGCTCTTCTGGAAAGACATCTTGGTACTCACAAATGACTGGAATTTGAGAGATGACATTCAACTTGCCCTTCTCATTGAGAGAAAATAACCGAATGGTTTCATCACGAGCGGCATAAATGATCACATCCTCAGAAGAGTGTGTCAATTGAATTTCCCTGGCAGCACAATCAAGATGAGCTTTGTGCTTAGAAAGCCAGCCCATCCCGAGAATAAGATCAATATCCGAGTCACCAAGAACAACTGGAGAAGACAGAAATTTATAGTTTCCCATCTTGATTACGGAATCCCGAACGAATGCTCGAGAAGTCATCTGTCGAGCCGGGGAAACAATAGACAGAGGACTCGGCAATACTTCAGTAACCAGATCATGCATAGCCACAAAAGGTCTTGAAATGAAAGAATGCGATGCACCAGTATCAAATAAAACTTTTGCAGGAATATCATTAACTGGAAGATTACCCATTATCACATCAGTAGATTCCTCCGCTTGAGCTGCATTCATCATGTTCACCTTTGCAGACTTTGGATTATGCTTGACCACTGCATTGCTGGAAGATCTGACAGGAGGAGGAGGCGGAAGGCGCCTTTGATTGAAGCACTTGTTAGCATAGTGACCTTTCTGCTGACACTTGTTGCAAGTCACCTCTGAGAGTGGACGGTGATAAGGAGCATTGGACTTTGGAGCTTGATTCTGAGACTTGTTCTGATAGCCAGAGTTGGAAGAACCATGGCCACCTTTGTTCTTCTGCTGGTAAGGCTGACGAAACGGAGGAGGAGGAGGCAACCAGAACTTCTGTTGCTTAGCTGCCACAAGTGAGGAAGAAGAAGACTGAACTGCATCCCTGACTCTTTTCTTAGAAGCCTCACACTTGAGCTGAGCAGCCTCTTGCTTCAGTGCCATGTTATAGAATTGATCAAACTGAGTAGGCTCAACAAGAACGAGAGCTAACTGCAGATCCTCTCTAAGGCCACCTCTGAAGTGATAGATCATGCTCTTTTCATCAGGAACGTCTTGTTTAGCGAAGCGAGCAAGTTTCTGAAACTGGATGTTGTATTGATACACAGACATGTTGCCTTGCTTGAGATTGCGGAACTCCTCACGCTTGCTCTCAACAACACTTTGTGGAATGTGGTGCACTTTGAAGTCCCGACAGAAGTCAGTCCAAGTGATCACATGACCTCCTCTGGAATCTTTGTATTGTTGATACCAATCAGCAGCTTGGTCCTTGAGCTGAAAAGAAGCGAACTGGACATAGTCCTCAGGCCTGACATTGCTACATTCAAAATGCTTGTTGATGTCCACGAGCCAATCATCGGCATCCGTGGCCTCGGCACAGTAGCTGAAAGACTTGGGCTGATTTGCGAGAAACTGGTTGAGGGTAGCGAAGTGAAGCTGATTGTTGCCTTGACCTTGATTGCCTTGCCCTTGGGTGCGTTCTTGCAAGATTTGCAGAATCATCTGAGCATTGGCGTTGGTGGCTGCCATGATAGCTTGCCATGCCTCCGGAGGCGGAGGTGGTGGCGGAGGGTTCGCCTGACTCCCTTCATTGCGTTCCGGATTCTGACGCGTTGGCGGAGCCATCCTGAAGAGGGTGACATCCGTTAGCATCTTGATAGACAAATAGATAAGTAGAATCAACGGATAGAAATTGCAACATATAGTCTTCACAATAAACATTCGAACGAAGATGAACGAATCAATTCCATCGTAAATCATCACACTTCCATTATGTTGAGAAGCCACTTGAAAAAAGATATGGAATCAACAATTGACTTCGAAGCAACTCGAATACCACAATTCAAAACAAAACAAAGTATTGGCTTGCAGAATAAGCCGGAACAAACATATGATAGAGATTTCGTCCGAAGTTTTCGTGGTGGGGCCCACACGGGCTCGATCGTACAACACCATCATGTACAAGGTTGTGCACATGACATACGAAGCGTCCCCGAGTCGGCATAGCCAAGGACTCTTTAAGACACTACGAGACCACTGTAAAACCAACCGTGTACAGGCGGACCACTAGACGTCGAACCCCAATCTCATATCATGCGTCTGTCGGAAAGATATCCTAAGGCTACTTGAATTCCCACTTATAAACTCCCGAAACTTTCTGGTTATGCAATCTGGTGTTGGGGATACAGGGGACACAAAATATATCACCCAAACTAGCAATCCCTAGATCCAGCTGTATGCATCCGTCAACACATAACCAAGAAACCTTCGGAAATCGTTTACCTCAACCTTCGAAAAGCATCCGTTATACTAGTTATGGCAATACTCCCGAACTCCCGCCCCAGTACTGGGTGGCGTC
>NW_025233532.1:0-8003 GCF_018294505.1 Triticum aestivum | reverse complement strand
TTTTTCCTCTTTTTTTTTGCTCCGCAACAATTTTTTTGAGAAAGTCTACAAATGGTCTAAAAACTGCCTAGACAGAATTTTCCAGACTTAGTTTTCTTTGAGTTTGGAACTATGGTAGCACGGAAGTTGGGGAGTCTGACTCTGTCATGACTTGGAGTATGGCGTGATCTGGAAATCCAAAACAAAGCAACAAATACTGGACTCGGACTAGGACTTGTGGCGGAGATGAATCTGGTGGAAACTCGGACTGGTGGCGGATATATGTAGGGTGGTGGAACTCGGACTGGTGGCGAATCATTGATGGAGGTGGACTCGGATTATCGTGATGGCGGTGGATATGTGGTAAAGGCAGCGGTGATGACGATGGTGGTATATGGCAGCGGTGATGACGATGGTGGTATATGACAGCAGTGATGACGATGGTGGTATATGGCAGCGGTGATGACGATGGTGGTATATGGCAGTGGTGATGACGATGGTGGTATATGGTAGCGGTGATGACAATGGTGTGGCGGCGGCGTGACAACTTGTGAACAGAACTCGAAACTGTAAAGGACTAGACACTAAGACCAGCAACTAGACACGACGATGCAACCGCAAATTCAACAATGCAAAACCCTAAAAAGATTATGCAAAGGCTCAGATTGGTTCGGATATGATGAACTAACCCTAATTTTTTTGTCTTTTTCGTGGACTGTAGGTATGAAGAACAGAGTCGATCTAAACTACAAAAAACTGTAAAATCTCACCGAGCAATCTAGAAATCTGATACCGCTTGATAGAGGCAAAGGTGTCCCGTCTTTTGATGAGATGGTGTCTATCATTTTGGAGGAAGTCGACTTTGACGATCTGACTACGAACGTGCGAGGATGTCGTGCCTTATCAATCGCTAAACCAACTCCGAGAGGTTATTGACCACGTCGGAGCATGATCAACCTGACCACGAAGGTCTGTTTCCTGCAGGCAAATGAACAACAAGCAAGAAACTGAGATTGCAATCTGGATATTGCGAATATAAGAGGAAAGCTTTATTGATCGAGGTGGGGTTTTGTGACGCCTTTGTCTGGTTGTTGAACACAAATGAAGTACGCGAAGTTGTAGCTATGGCGAATTTTATTCTAAACAAAACCCTAAAGTCTAAACGACGCCCTAAGGGCTGTATATATGGAGGAAGAGGGGGGGAATTTTGTGGCCCTTGGAGGAGGGGTCCGAAACCAGCCCTAACTCTTGTTTCCCCACACATACGGACTCTAAAAACAGCCTATACTTAAGTATTTCGAAAATACATGGGCCTGGCCCAATAATAAGGTGACACAGCACCTAGAATAGCCTCTGGATGAAATTTATGAAGTGGCATCTTGTATATTTCGTCCAAGGCTTCATGCACTCATTATGGTGGCTTCAAAGTCCTGAAATCATCACGTGCAACTCTGTTCTCGATCCCCTTGCGCATGCCATCATCTCCATGCTTGGTCTTGCTCCAGTGTTCATCCCTCTTATGCAAGATAGGCCCTTCATTTGTAATCAAAACAAATGTATCCAATTTAGGCAGCATCATATTCTCATGAACATTAGAATCATTACCAAGAAATGAAAGTACCTGATAATTTAATTGGCGTGCGCGAGCTCTAATAATTGGTCTAGTATGTATAGCAGCAGGGGCTGTGGATGTAACAATGGTATTGATGTCCTCATCACACCTTCACAAGGAACATTTCCCCAACAAACGCAAGTCCAAGCTATGACCACAAGCCGACGGACCCTTCAAGGTGCTTGAGCGCTACAACAACAATGCGTACAAGATCGACTTACCATGCAACAAGTATTCCGTGAGCGATATCTTCAACATCAAAGATCTCTCTCCCTATGATGGTGATGAGGATCTCGATCCGAGGTCAGATCTTTCCCAAGGGGGGAGATGATGCGGAGCATCCTTTGGTCACCCCCATGGACCTACCTACGTCTCCCATGACACCACTTGGACCAATGACAAGAGCTTGAGCAAAGGCTATCGAAGATAAGGTGAACTCGCCCCTCTCCGCACTACCACTTTCTACATATGAGACATGGCTGCCACCTCAAGTGGGGACCCTATGTGTGATCAGGTACTTGGAGGAAATCCACGAGATAGCTACACCCAACGGACAAGACGACGAGGACACCAAGTACAATGACCAAGAGGAAGAGCTACCAGGAATCTATAGCCATCGGACGATCGGTACTCGTCGGACGTCCGACGCCTGGGAGCTTCAGCCAGCCAGCCGAGTCCCAGCCTGCGCACGCTCCAGCGGCCGGACGACTGACACCGACCGGACGTCCGACATGCTGCAGCCCCGGGATGACCGAGCCCCTCCGAACGACCGGCACCACCATCACAGAACAAAAACGTCAGAAGTATGGAGACCACCGGACGACCGACACCCCAGACATCCGACGCCGGCTAGAAATCCGACGCCGACCATCCTGAGCCAAAACGTCAGACTCCCGACAAGTACCGGATGTCCGGACCCTCACGAGCCGTCGGACGTCCGGTAGTTGTCGGACATCCGACGCCTGTGTGTTGACAGCGTGTTGCGCCGAGGCCCATGTACCTCTTCGTCCAATTAGACTATATATACTCCTCCTCCTCCCTCTTTCTAGGGTTAGCAAAGGATTAGCTCATTTGAGAGATAGAGCTTTTCTCATCCACTTGATACCTTCTCCATCGGAGTTCACAACCTCTGCAGAGAAGATCCCCCAAGTGGATTCAAGACCCCATCACGGGAAGACCCCTCAAGACCTCCTCACGGGTAAGACCTTTTGTATCGTCCTTTGTTGTGTTTAAATCTTGTATCACTCTTTATGTTCATGGATCTAGCACATGTGTGATCATTTCTCGTTTATTTGAGTGTTACCTCTGGTTTCTCCCTCGTGTTTCCCCTCGTGTTCTTCGTAGGATCTGCCCCAATCATGAAAGATCGTCCCTAGGGTTTCCACCCTACATCAACGGAGGTATATATTGGTAGAATAAAAATTACTATACCTTCATTCACAGGCAAGGCCGGTCCCGAGGAGTATCTTGAGTGTGAGATGCATGTGGGGCAGATTTTTTATAACCACCGTACTCCGAGGAGTGGAAGATTCATTTGCATCTCTTGAATTTTCAGGTTACGCATTAATTTGGTGGGATCAACTCAACCATAATGACGCGCGACCAGAATCATGGTGAGATATGAAGCGTACAATGCATGCTCCCTTTGTTCCAGCTTATTTTCAGAAGGAGCAGCACACAAAGCTTCGTCGTGTTGTCCAAGGAGCCATGCCGATGGATGAGTACTACCAAAAGATGCAAGTTTTGATGATTCGACCAAATGGGCATGAGTCTGATGATGCAACCATGACATGATTCTTTGAGGGACTAAATGAAGATATACGCGGCCGCGTTGATTTGATGCAGTATAATGATATGCAAGAGCTTCTTCGTCAAGTGGAGCATGCCGAGCAGTGGGTCATGGCAAAGCAAGTTTCCAAAGTCCACAACAATTTTAGCATGGGGAGGCATTCTTATTCGAATGATGATGATAATGTCAAGCGAGTTTCATCCTATAGGTCAGCTGCCACTGATCACAAGGAGATGAGCAAAGAACCTATGGTTGCGAGCGAAGTGGCTTCAAGGGATGATTCTAGTGCGCAGTACGCTATGCGTACTAGTGAGATTGTGTGTTACACATGCGGAGGTAGGGGACACAAAGGCATTGATTGGCCGAACAAGAAGAGAGTGCTCCTTGTTAGTGATGGATATGTTTCTGAACACAAAACTGACTCAGATTATGATGAGCTCAAGCAAGGGGAAAGTGAATCAAATCCTATCAAGTGATATCCTTTGGATTATTATCTGCCATGCATCATGGTGTAGAGAGCTAAAGAGGATCAAATACCAAGCGCGGGACAGCGGTGGAAAAATTTCATTCACAATGCCGAATCAATAACAAGTGTTGCAAGTTGATTGTTGATGGAGGGAGGTACACCAACATCATAAGCAAAAGCGAGTGTTGGACGCTTTAGGATTGAAGACATGGCCACATCCACAGCCACATTGCCTTTAGTGGTTGTACAACTCCGTACGTTTGAAGGTGACTCACAAGGTACGCGTAAAGTTCAATATTGGCACATATTATGATGAGGTGATTTGTGATGTTGTGCCAAAGGATGTGATGCAGAGCATTCTACGATCATCCTCATGTACACTTCGACAACTCCCCAAGCCCCAAGAGGACATACGATGAGACCTCCACCATACGCCATTGGACACAAGGTGAAACCACTCCTCTTTGAACCGTCACTTTCCACATATGAGACATGGTTACTACCTCATGCATGGACCTTGTGTATACTCAGGCTCATAAGAGATGACCACGGAGATTCAAAGTGATGCGGAGCATCCTATGGACATCACCATGTCAAGAGTCCGTTTGGCAAGTGACACGTGCGGCATCTACTTCACATACATAAAGGTGAATCATCTCCTTTACACGTGCTCACTTGACCCCTTCGAGGATGGTATACTACTTGACACTTCTCCCGTGTGCATGCATAGGTATTGTCGGAGCTTCACGGATGTTGAGGAGGAGTGCAAGCGCCAAGGAACAACTACACCATCCGCGAGGGAAGCATGGAAGCGACGACGGAAGAAGACGGAGAAAAGCTCCCAAGCCCCGGACATCCGGCCGTTCCCGAGCCCGCGGACATCCGGCTCCCATCCCGGAAATCCGGCCCCTCCGAACCCGAGAGCAACAAGTGCCACCACTCAGGCCCGGACATCCGGCGCCAACCCCGGACATCCGGCGCCTCCCGACAGTTCGGACATCCGGCATCGCCCCGGACATCCGGCACCGACGTATCCAGAGAGCAGCTGAACCTCCACTTCAGCCCGGACATCCGGCCGTGACCCCGGACATCCGGCTCGTCCCAAAGCCCCGGACATCCGGCCCCCAGCCCAGACGTCCGGCACCTGCGCGTGCCTAACCGGGCCAAAGGCCCATGTATCCCCTCCTCACTTACCCCTTCGTGGCTCAAGACTATATATACTCATCCACCTCCTTCTAGTTAGGGTTAGCGTTGGTTTAGCCCATACTTCGAGATAGAGCTTCGCTCATCCATCCGGATCTACTCCATGAGAGAGACCGTGGCCCCTCTTCGGAGAAGATCCACTTGGATTCAAGACCTCCTCGCGGAGAAGATCCCCTTGTGGATTCAAGACCTCCTCGCGGAGAAGAACATCAAGACCTCCTCACAGAGAAGAACCGGCTACCCTTGTATCATCCTTAGTTGTCTGTGGATTCGTGTATCTCTCCCTATGTACTCGAGGATCTAGCACATGTGTGATCATCCTTGTTGGTTTGAGTGTTCTCTTGTGTTCCCCTCGTGATTTTCCCCTCATTTCCCTCCTCGTATTCTTCGTGTTCATCGCGGGATTCGCTCCTTTCGTGAAAGATCAGGCCACTAGGGTTCTACCCTACATCATCTTGGATCAGAGCCAGCTTGTATCTTGATACCATCATCTTGGTATCTAGAGCCACATTGATCACGATTTCGGAGTCTCCCCTCTTCGTTTTCTAGCCTAATTTTGTTGTGTCATTCCCCAATTTTGAAAATCCCCACCCAAAAATAGCCCCCAATTTTTTTTGTGATTTGTTGGTGAGATGATGTTTTGTTAATTTTGATCCATGGATTTGCTTGGTTTCGAGTGGTTCTAGCATATCCCCAAGTTTCCCCACTTTCCATCCATGAAATCCCATCAATTTTGCCCCCCAAATCCATCTATTTCCGCCCCCAAATCGAGTTTTGATGTCCCAAACGAGATCTGAAATCGTCGGGCCGGACATCCGGGCCTCAGGCCGGACATTCGGGCCCCAAGCCGGACATCCGGCTCCTGGAGCATAAAATCTGCACGGTTCTGGACATTAGGTCCCGGATTTCCGGCCCCTGGGATTTCAGTCTTCCCCGTTTCACCGTTTTGTCCATAACTAATTCATCCGGAGTCTGTTTTTGACGTTCTTTAGCTTGTTGAAAAGCTCTTGACATCCCCCTTCCCACAAAAATACTACCATAACCATTTGACTCCATCAAATTTTCGAAACTTTGGCATCTTTGCCTAGGGCTTCCACCACATCATCTGCTACACCACCACCGACTCCCGCAACCAAACCAATATTGATCCCCAGCGCATATGTGGTTGCTTGAGGAGTGATTTGAGTCTCCTAAGGTGTCTAGGATACTTAGGGATGGTTGCTTCTTCATCAACCACCACCACCACTAATGCATAGGCTTGACCACTATACACCTCCGCCACCCCAACTTAACCCAATTTTGTTTGTGTTGTGAGTTGTGTCTCCTAAGGTGTTTCGGCTACTTAGGGACCGTGCTTTCAACTCCGACACCGTGTGTAGTACACCACCTTACCCTCCACTTCCGCATTGCCTACTTGCAAAACCCATTGAGCTTCCGCAACCACAATCACACCCCGCTACCACCATTTTGACATTTGACGTTTGAGATATTGAGTTCGCGGTTTTTCCGTTTCCTAAGGTGTTTCGGCTACTTAGGGACAAGTCTCCATCATCTTGGTATCTCCATCAAGATCACCGCCACTCATCATCGACACGGACGGTAACCTCCATATCATCTTGGTATCGTGGTATCCCTCCATTGTATATTCCCTTGCCATTGCATTAATAACCCCTAACCCATTTTGCATCACTTGCCTATCGAGACTAGCCATTTGAGTATTGCCGGCAACGTTACTTGTGCACATTAGTGATCTACACCATACATTGCATACATACCATGTCATATTGGTATCTGATGAGGACATGCATACCATTGTTACACCCACAGCCCCTGCTGCTATACATATTGGACCAATTACTAGAGCTCGCGCATGCCAATTGAATTATCAGGTACTTTCGTTTCTTGGTAATGATTCTAATGTTCATGAGAATATGATGCTGCCTAAGTTGGATACATTTGTTTTGCTTACAAATGAAGGGCCTAGCTTGGACAAGAAAGATGAACCTTAGAGCAAGTTCAAGCATGGAGACGATGGCATGCGCAAGGGGAACAAGAACGGAGTTACAAGTGATGATTCCAGGACTCTGAAGCCACCATAATGAGTGCATGAAGCATGGGACGAAATATACAAGATGACACTTTATAAATTTCGTCCACAGGCTATTCTAGGTGATGCGTCACCTTATTATTGGGCCAGGCCCATGTATTTTCAAAATACTTAAGTATAGGCTGTTTTTAGAGTCCGTATGTGTGTGGAAACAAGAGTTAGGGTTAGTTTAGGACCCCTCCTCCAAGGGCCACGAAATTCCCCCCTCTTCCTCCATACATACAGCCCTTAGGGCATCGTTTAGACTTTGGGTTTTGTTTAGATTAAAAGTTCGCCATAGCTGCAACTTCGCGTACTTCGTTTGTGTCCAACGACCAGACCAAGACGTCACAGAACCCCACCTTGATCAATAAAGCTTTCATCTTATATTCGCAATATCCAGATTGCAATCTCAGTTTCTTGCTTGTTCTTTGTTTGCTCGCAGGAAACAGGCCCTCGTGGTCAGGTTGATCGTGCTCCGGCGTGGTCAATAACCCCTCGGAGTTGGTTTAGCGATTGCTAAGGCATGACGTCCTCGCACGTTCGTAGTCGGATCGTCAAAGTCGACTTCCTCTAAAACGATAGCCACTATCTCATCGAAAGACGGGACACCTTTGCCTCTATCAAGTTGTATCAGATTTTCAGGTTGCTCGGTGAGATTTTACAGTTTTTCGTAGTTTAGGTCGAGTATGTTCTTCATACCTATAGTCCACGAAAAAGCCAAAAAAAATTAGGGTTAGGTCATCATATCCGAACCAATCTGAGCCTTTGCATAGTCTTTTTAGAGTTTTGCTTTGTTGAATTTGCGGTTGCATCGTCGTGTCGAGTTGCTGGTCTTAGCGTCTAGTCCCTTAGAGTTTCGAGTTCT
>NW_025233531.1:7390-8005 GCF_018294505.1 Triticum aestivum | reverse complement strand
ACGGCGAAAACTGGACGCACCTCGTGTACAAACTGGACAATCTCTTTCGGAGTATCAGGGTTTCGGATGAGAACTCATCTGTTACACGGGCACTTCAATGTTTTTTAAACTTATTTGAACTCCGGCCTATTTTTGCGTTCAGTATGCATCTTTCAAAGCGACGTCATCAATTTCCAACACATTCTGACATCAATTGCTGTTTTCAGTCATTTATCGATTTGTTTAGAGAGCTAAATGATGGTGAAATTGGAAATCACTACAAAATGAACTCTTAAAATGTTGGAACATGGCATGGTATCATCATTTCGCCCGCATAGCATGTGCAAAAGAGTAGAGAGGGTCACGGCGAAAACTGGACGCACCTCATGTACAAACTGGACAATCGCTTTCGGAGTATCAGGGTTTCGAACGAGAACTCATCTGTTACACGGGCACTTCAATGTTTTTTAAACTTATTTGAACTCCAGCCTATTTTTGCGTTCAGTATGCATCTTTCAAAGCGACGTCATCAATTTCAAACACGTTCTGACATCAATTGTTGTTTTTCAGTCATTTACCGATTTGTTTAGAGAGCTAAATGACGGTGAAATTGAAAATCACTACAAAATGAACTCT
>NW_025233531.1:6423-6919 GCF_018294505.1 Triticum aestivum | reverse complement strand
GTTCAGTATGCATCTTTCAAAGCGACGTCATCAATTTCCAACACGTTCTGACATCAATTGCTGTTTTTCAGTCATCTACCGATTTGGTTAGAGAGCTAAGTGATGGTGAAATTGAAAATCACTACAAAATGAACTCTAAAAATGTTGGAACTTGGCATGGTATCATCATTTCGCCCGCATAGCATGTGCAAAAGAGTAGAGAGGGTCACGGCGAAAACTGGACGCACCTCGTGTACAAACTGGACAATCTCTTTCGGAGTATCAGGGTTTCGGACGAGAACTCATCTGTTACACTGGCACTTCAATGTTTTTTAAACTTATTTGAACTCCAGCCTATTTTTGCGTTCAGTATGCATCTTTCAAAGCGACGTCATCAATTTCCAACACGTTCTGACATCATCTGCTGTTTTTCAGTCATTTACGATTTGTATAGAGAGCTAAATGACGGTGAAATTGAAAATCACTACAAAATGAACTCTGAAAATGTTGGAACTTG
>NW_025233531.1:4261-5039 GCF_018294505.1 Triticum aestivum | reverse complement strand
TAGAGAGGGTCACGGCGAAAACTGGACGCACCTCGTGTACGAACTGGACAATCTCTTTCGGAGTTTCAGGGTTTCGGACGAGAACTCATCTGTTACACGGGCACTTCAATGTTTTTTAAACTTATTTGAACTTCAGCCTATTTTTGCGTTCAGTATGCATCTTTCAAAGCGACGTCATCAATTTCCAACACGTTCTGACATCATCTGCTGTTTTTCAGTCATTTACCGATTTGTTTAGAGAGCTAAATTACGGTGAAATTGAAAATCACTACAAAATGAACTCTGAAAATGTTGGAACTTGGCATGGTATCATCATTTCGCCCGCATAGCATGTGCAAAAGAGTAGAGAGGGTCACGGCGAAAACTGGACGCACCTCGTGTACAAACTAGACAATCTCTTTCGGAGTATCAGGGTTTCGGACGAGAACTCATCTGTTACACTGGCACTTCAATATTTTTTAAACTTATTTGAACTCCAGCCTATTTTTGCGTTCAGTATGCATCATTCAAAGCGACGTCATCAATTTCCAACACGTTCTGACATCAATTGCTGTTTTTCAGTCATTTACCGATTTGTTTAGAGAGCTAAATGACGGTGAAATTGAAAATCACTACAAAATGAACTCTAAAAATGTTGGAACTTGGCATGATATCATCTTTCGCCCGCATAGCATGTGCGAATGAGTAGAGAGGGTCACGGCGAAAACTGGACGCACCTCGTGTACAAACTGGACAATCTCTTTCGGAGTATCAGGGTTTCGGACGAGAACTCATCTGT
>NW_025233531.1:0-1896 GCF_018294505.1 Triticum aestivum | reverse complement strand
GAACTCTAGCCTATTTTTGCATTTAGTATGCATCTTTCAAAGCGACGTCATCAATTTCCAACACGTTCTGATATCATTTGTTGTTTTTCAGTCATTTACCGATTTGTTTAGAGAGCTAAATGACGGTGAAATTGAAAATCACTACAAAATGAACTCTGAAAATGTTGGAACTTGGCATGGTATCATCATTTCCCCCGCATAGCATGTGCAAAAGAGTAGAGAGGGTCACGGCGAAAACTGGACGCACCTCGTGTACAAACTGGACAATCTCTTTCGGAGTATCAGGGTTTCGGATGAGAACTCACTTGTTACACGGGCACTTCAATGTTTTTAAACTTATTTGAACTCCAGCCTCTTTTTGCGTTCAGTATGCATCATTCAAAGCGACGTCATCAATTTCCAACATGTTCTGACATCATTTGTTGTTTTTCAGTCATTTACCGATTTGTTTAGAGAGCTAAATGACGGTGAAATTTAAAATCACTACAAAATGAACACTAAAAATGTTGGAACTTGGCATGGTATCATCATTTCGCCCACATAGCACGTGCAAAAGAGTAGAGAGGGTCACGGCGAAAACTAGGCGCACCTTGTGTACAAACTGGACAATCTCTTTCGGAGTATCACGGTTTCGGACGAGAACTCGTCGGTTACACGGGCACTTCAACGTTTTTAAAACTTATTTGAACTCCAGCCTATTTTTGCATTCAGTATGCATCTTTCAAAGCGACGTCATCAATTTCCAACACGTTCTGACATCATTTGATGTTTTTCAGTCATTTACCGATTTGGTTAGAGAGCTAAATGCCGGTGAAATTGAAAATCACTGCAAAATGAACTCTGAAAATTTTGGAATTGGCATGGTATCATCATTTCGCCCGCATAGCATGTGCAAAAGAGTAGAGAGGGTCAAGGCGAAAACTGGACGCACCTCGTGTACAAACTGGACAATCTCTTTCGGAGTATCAGGGTTTCGGACGAGAACTCATCTGTTGCACGGGCACTTCAATGTTTTTTAAACTTATTTGAACTCCAGCCTAATTTGCGTTCAGTATGCATCTTTCAAAGCGACGTCATCAATTTCCAACACGTTCTGACATCATTTGCTGTTTTTCAGTCATTTACCGATTTGGTTAGAGAGCTAAATGACGGTGAAATTTAAAATCACTACAAAATGAACTCTGAAAATGTTGGAATTGGCATGGTATCATCGTTTCGCCCGCATAGCATGTGCAAAAGAGTAGAGAGGGTCACGGCGAAAACTGGACGCACCTCGTGTACAAACTGGACAATCTCTTTCGGAGTATCAGGGTTTCGGACGAGAACTCATCTGTTACACGGGCACTTCAATGTTTTTTAAACTTATTTGAACTCCAGCCTATTTTGCGTTCAGTATGCATCATTCAAAGCGACGTCATCAATTTCCAACACGTTCTGACACCATTTGATGTTTTTCAGTCATTTACCGATTTGTTTAGAGAGCTGAATGACGGTGAAATTGAAAATCACTACAAAATGAACACTAAAAATGTTGGAACTTGGCATGGTATCATCATTTCGCCCGCATAGCATGTGCAAAAGAGTAGAGAGGGTCACGGCGAAAACTAGGCGTACCTTGTGTACAAACTGGACAATCTCTTTCGGAGTATCACGGTTTCGGACGAGAACTCGTCGGTTACACGGGCACTTCAACGTTTTTAAAACTTATTTGAACTCCAGCCTATTTTTGCATTCAGTATGCATCTTTCAAAGCGACGTCATCAATTTCCAACACGTTCTGACATCATTTGATGTTTTTCAGTCATTTACCGATTTGGTTAGAGAGCTAAATGCCGGTGAAATTGAAAATCACTGCAAAATGAACTCTGAAAATTTTGGAATTGGCATGGTATCATC
>NW_025233530.1:6952-8008 GCF_018294505.1 Triticum aestivum | reverse complement strand
CTAGTTCAACTCTACTGTAAAATTATTTGTACAAGCTTATAGAGCTAGTTCAACTCAAGTGTAAAAGTATTTGAACTAGCTTATAGAGCTAGTTCAACTCAAGTGTAAAAGTATTTGAACTAGCTTATAGAACTT
This sequence comes from Triticum aestivum, assembly GCF_018294505.1. Taxonomy (NCBI): domain Eukaryota; kingdom Viridiplantae; phylum Streptophyta; class Magnoliopsida; order Poales; family Poaceae; genus Triticum; species Triticum aestivum. The sequence continues at coordinate 7,873 of NW_025233530.1, read as the reverse complement.
GTTCAATTCTAGTGTAAAATTATTTGAACTAGCTTATAGAGCTAGTTCAACTCTAGTGTAAAATTATTTGTACTAGGCTATAGAGCTAGTTCAACTCTAGTGTAAAATTATTTGAACTAGCTTATAGAGCTAGTTCAACTCTAGTGTAAAATTATTTGTACTAGACTATAGAGCTAGTCAACTCTAGTGTAAAATTATTTGTACTAGGCTATAGAGCTAGTTCAACTCTAGTGTAAAATTATTTGTACTAGGCTATAGAGCTAGTTCAACTCTAGTGTAAAATTATTTGACCTAGCTTATAGATCTAGTTCAACTATACTGTAAAATTATTTGTACAAGATTATAGAGCTAGTTCAACTCAAGTGTAAAAGTATTTGAGCTAGCTTGTAGAACTTGTTCAATTCTAGTGTAAAATTATTTGAACTAGCTTATAGAGCTAGTTCAACTCTAGTGTAAAATTATTTGTACTAGGCTATAGAGCTAGTTCAACTCTAATGTAAAATTATTTGTACAAGCTTATAGAGCTAGTTCATCTCTAGTGTAAAAATATTTGAACTAGGTTATAGAGCTAGTTCAACTCTAGTGTAAAATTATTTGAACTAGCTTATAGAGCTAGTTCACCTCTAGTGTAAAATTATTTGAACTAGCTTATAGAGCTAGTTCAACTCTAGTGTAAAATTATTTGTACTAGGCTATAGAGCTAGTTCAACTCTAGTGTAAAATTATTTGAACTAGCTTATAGAGCTAGTTCAACTCCAGTGTAAAATTATTTGTACAAGCTTATAGAGCTAGTTCCACTCTAGTGTAAAATTATTTGTACTATGCTATAGAGCTAGTTCAACTCTAGTGTAAAATTATTTGAACTAGCTTATAGACCTAGTTCAACTCTACTGTAAAATTATTTGTACAAGCTTATATAGC
>NW_025233530.1:2051-4162 GCF_018294505.1 Triticum aestivum | reverse complement strand
GTGTAAAATTATTTGTACTAGGTTATAGAGATAGTTCAACTGTAGTGTAAAATTATTTGTACTAGGTCATTGAGCTAGTGCAACTCTAGTGTAAAATTATTTGTACTAGGTTATACAACTAGTTCAACTCTAGTGTGAAATTATTTGTACTAGGTTATATAGCTAGTTCAACTCTAGTGTATTTTTTTCTACTAGTTCATAGAGCTAGTTCAACTATAGTGTAAAATTCTTTGTACTAGGTTACAGAGCTAGTTCAACTCTAGTGTAAAATTATTTGAACTAGCCTATAGAACTAGTTCAACTCTAGTGTAAAATTATTTGAACTATCCTGTAGAGCTAGTTCAACTCTAGTGTAAAATTATTTGAACTAGGTTATAGAGCTAGTTCAACTCTAGTGTAAAATTATTTGTACTAGGTTATAGAGCTAGTTCAACTCTAGTGTAAAATTATTTTAACTAGCCTGTAGAGCTAGTTCAACTCTAGTGTAAAATTATTTGAACCAGGTTATAGAGCTAGTTCAACTCTAGTGTAAAATTATTTGACCTAGCCTGTAGAGCTAGTTCAACTCTAGTGCAAAATTATTTGTACTAGGTTATAGAGCTAGTTCAACTCTAGTGTAAAATTATTTGAACTAGCTTGTAGAGCTAGTTCAACACTAGTGTAAAATTATTTGTACTAGGTTATAGAGGGTCGGGGAAACTGATCCACGAACACCTATGGGGCCGGCGGACCGAGCCCCTTTCGGTTCGGCGGGGGGCGGAGATCACACGAAGAGCAGATCGAGGCGAAGCACACGAGCAGTTTACCCAGCTCCGGAGAGATAACACTCCTACTACTGCTTGTTTGATTATCTTGTGTTCTTGCTCCAGAGAGAGAGAGCATAGCGTTTTTCTGGGTTCCGAATCAGTCAAACCAGTCCCACCTCCTCTACGTTGCGCATGGGCCTCCTTTTATACACTAAAGGGGTCACCGACAGGTGGCAACGCAGAGAAGGGTACAAATGTAAAAATTGAGGTGGTTGGTACAGTTACTTGTACAGTGCACCCTACCTAACCCTGACGGCAGGGGACAAGGGCATTAAATGCCCGTCTGAGTCGCCCAAACAGTGCAGAAAAGGACCGTTAGGGGCGCCACCGTTCGCCATGATGGCGATCTTGTCAGCTTCGCATGCCACTGCGCACCGCTGGCTGCACAGCCTCCCGCCACGCGCGCTTGGAGAGGCCCCCAGAGCGACACGTTGGTGGATGCACTAGAGCGTGGGCACAGAGTGGCCGCCTGTTGCGGCAAGCGCCTTGTCGTTGCTGTTATCTTGTCGGGTCCGGAAGCTTGTCGCTCACCGGGCCTCGAGGTACCTTGGTTGGTCTTCCCGGCAAGCTCCTCTTGCCGGGGCCTTGTTGCCTTGCCGGAGCGTGTGGCGCGTCGCAGCAAGTTCCTTGGAGTGCCTTGGTTGGCCTTCCCGGCAAGCTCCTCTTGCCGGGGCCTTGTCTCCTGAGCTTAAATACTTTGTTCTTGAATGGCTCCAAGGGAACCACGGAGGATCTTGGCGTTCGCCCGGCAAGCCTTGCCGCGGGGTGCTGCAACTGCCCGTGCACAAGTTCGGGGTACTAGGGTACCCCTATTCTAGTACACCGACAGGAGCCCCCGGGCCTGGGCTAAACACGGTGCCGAGCGCTGTTGGGCCAGGCCCAAGACAGGGCACGGGCACACGCGGACTGGGCCGCGCCGAATCTCGCTCCGTATCCACCGCGCTCTCCCCTAACGGCACGCGTTGAATGCGGCGTCGTGGGAGAGATCGTGGGTGGTTCTTTATTCGGAAGGGAGAAAGGTCCGCCCCGTCCCTCTTTATAAGCAGAGGAAACAGGGCAGTTCGTTCCCCCTCGCTGGTTGCTACTACTCCATCTTCATGAACCTCCGCCGCCCCCCCCCCTTCTTCTCGAAGCCGAGAGAGCAGCGCTCCGCCCCCCATTGCCACCAGCATCACCAATGCCGTCGACCTGCCCCACCACCTCCGCCATGGCTCCGAAAGCCGACAAGGGAAAGGGCGTGAAGTCGGCCGAGGCGCAGCGGCTCGCGGCGCTGCGGAAGGAGCGGGAGATCTTCTCCCCCCAGCT
>NW_025233530.1:1392-2041 GCF_018294505.1 Triticum aestivum | reverse complement strand
AGCTAGTCAGCTCTAGTGTAAAATTATTTGTACAAGCTTATAGAGCTAGTTCAACTCTAGTGTAAAATTATTTGTACTAGGCTATAGAGCTAGTTCAACTCTAGTGTAAAATTATTTGACCTAGCTTATAGACCTAGTTCAACTATACTGTAAAATTATTTGTACAAGCTTATAGAGCTAGTTCAACTCAACTGTAAAAGTATTTGAACTAGCTTATAGAACTTGTTCAATTCAAGTGTAAAATTATTTGAACTAGCTTATAGAGCTAGTTCAACCCTAGTGTAAAATTATTTGTACTAGGCTATAGAGCTAGTTCAACTCTAGTGTAAAATTATTTGTACAAGCTTATAGAGCTAGTTCAACTCTAGTGTAAAATTATTTGAACTACCTTATAGAGCTAGTTCAACTCTAGTGTAAAATTATTTGAACTAGCTTCTAGAGCTAGTTCAACTCTAGTGTAAAATTATTTGTACTAGACTATGGAGCTAGTCAACTCTAGTGTAAAATTATTTGTACAAGCTTATAGAGCTAGTTCAACTCTAGTGTAAAATTATTTCAACTAGCTTATAGAGCTAGTTCAACTCTAGTGTAAAATTATTTGAACTAGCTTACAGAGCTAGTTCAACTCTAGTGTAAAATTATTTGTACT
>NW_025233530.1:834-1382 GCF_018294505.1 Triticum aestivum | reverse complement strand
TTATAGAGCTAGTTCAACTCTAGTGTAAAATTATTTGAACTAGCTTATAGAGCTAGTTCAACTCTAGTGTAAAATTATTTGAACTAGCTTATAGAGCTAGTTCAACTCTAGTGTAAAATTATTTGTACTAGACTATAGAGCTAGTCAACTCTAGTGTAAAATTATTTGTACAAGCTTAGAGAGCTAGTTAAACTCTAGTGTAAAATTATTTGAACTAGCTTATAGAGCTAGTGCAACTCTAGTGTAAAATTATTTGAACTAGCTTATAGAGCTAGTTCAACTCTAGTGTAAAATTATTTGAACTAACTTACAGAGCTAGTTCAACTCTAGTGTAAAATTATTTGTACTAGACTATAGAGCTAGTCAGCTCTAGTGTAAAATTATTTGTACAAGCTTATAGAGCTAGTTCAACTCTAGTGTAAAATTATTTGTACTAGGCTATAGAGCTAGTTCAACTCTAGTGTAAAATTATTTGACCTAGCTTATAGACCTAGTTCAACTATACTGTAAAATTATTTGTACAAGCTTATAGAGCTAGTTCAACTCAA
>NW_025233530.1:0-824 GCF_018294505.1 Triticum aestivum | reverse complement strand
CTCTAGTGTAAAATTATTTGTACAAGCTTATAGAGCTAGTTCAACTCTAGTGTAAAATTATTTCAACTAGCTTATAGAGCTAGTTCAACTCTAGTGTAAAATTATTTGAACTAGCTTACAGAGCTAGTTCAACTCTAGTGTAAAATTATTTGTACTAGACTATAGAGCTAGTTAACTCTAGTGTAAAATTATTTGTACAAGCTTATAGAGCTAGTTCAACTCTAGTGTAAAATTATTTTAACTAGCTTATAGAGCTAGTTCAACTCTAGTGTAAAATTATTTGAACTAGCTTATAGAGCTAGTTCAACTCTAGTGTAAAATTATTTGTACTAGGCTATAGAGCTAGTTCAACTCTAGTGTAAAATTATTTGAACTAGCTTATAGACCTAGTTCAACTCTACTGTAATATTATTTGTACAAGCTTATAGAGCTAGTTCAACTCAAGTGTAAAAGTATTTGAACTAGCTTATAGAACTTGTTCAATTCTATTGTAAAATTATTTGAACTAGCTTATAGAGCTAGTTCAACTCTAGTGTAAAATTATTTGTACTAGGCTATAGAGCTAGTTCAACTCTAGTGTAAAATTATTTGAACTAGCTTATAGAGCTAGTTCAACTCTAGTGTAAAATTATTTGTACTAGACTATAGAGCTAGTCAACTCTAGTGTAAAATTATTTGTACTAGACTATGGAGCTAGTCAGCTCTAGTGTAAAAGTATTTGTACAAGCTTATAGAGCTAGTTCAACTCTAGTGTAAAATTATTTGTACTAGGCTATAGAGCTAGTTCAACTCAAGTGTAAAATTATTTGTACAAGCTTATAGAA
>NW_025233529.1:5907-8008 GCF_018294505.1 Triticum aestivum | reverse complement strand
ATATTATTGGACAGAAAATAAGCAGCAGGACACAGCAACAGCAGATTCATCGAATACAATAGAAGATTAGTCTCCGAATACAATTCATCATATTAGTCTCCGAATTCAAAAGACCGAACGAAGATAGAACATTACAAGTCTCGAGACCGCGAGTAGCGAGTTTGTCTTCACATTACAAGTCGATATCGATCATCTAAACTACCATCACATAGAAGAGAGATGCGGTCATCACGATGAGCATCATCGCGATGAAACTGGTCTTCATCCGGTTCCTCCAACGCTCCCTCCTCTCTCCCGCTAGATAGCGCGCGTATCTAGATTCCGCCTCCGCCCTAGTGGTGTACCCTTTGTAACTGTTACCGCTGAAACGGTGAACCTGTCTCCGACACTCCTCCCAGTCGTCGTAGACTCCGGGAACCTTACCCTTGTACACGACATACGACGGCATCTCTATGCACTAGACAAACAATAGACAATACATAAGCAATATATAAGTATGCAACAAAAGGATCGGAAGAGAAAAGCAAGACATCCATAGCACGATTCATGGTCCTACTAACAAATAGCATCGATTACATCTAAGTTGAACGACTGTCCAAACCAAAGAGACATCCAAGTTCACTACACTTTAATTACAACATGAGCTAATGAATGTTTTAGAACTACACATAGCATCACAACTTTCGACTCAGCTCATGGGACCGGAGCGTGGATGAAGCCGCCGTTTGTCGTGATGGTCATGAAGTCGCGGGCGTTGTCCGCCTGCATTTGTAGCGTTGTGTCTATCTCGCTGTTGGACGGTTGAAATTTGAGGTAGAACTGCCCCGAGGTACGAAGGACATCTTGATGGATGATTTCTGCAAACTCCGACTGGATGCGAAAGAATTCTTGTCGGATGTCCGCGTCCTGGATTGCCCCCAAGCTTGCGGCCCAATCTTTGAGATTATTTGGTAGGAGAAGGTGATTATGGTCCCGCACGATCGCCCGCATGTGATGGAGGGCGTAGTAGGCATCCTTCTGACCGCCAGGCGGCTGCTTGACGCAGGGGAACGTCGTATTGTGGGTGAACACGTGCCTGCCGTACCTACGAACTGGCCTCTTAAAGGTGCCTCCAGATGCGGCGTAGCCGGGGAGAGCATCATCAAGAACTTTCTTGATATTTGTGTAGTCTATCTTGGAGTCACGGTCCGGGTCGAGATACGTGGCCATGGAATATTTCGGGCTTAAGAGGATGAGTGTGCAATGTGTGTCACTGCACAGAACACGGAATGTTAGAAAAAAAAGAACGATCGAAATCTAAGAAATCATATGTTACGGGGCGGTTAGGAGATGACTTACTCGGGAAAGTAAGGCACGAGGAAGTTATCCTTATCTGGGTTTGCCAGAATGACGCCTTCGAGGTGTGACCTCGCGACTTGCCGGTCCCCAGCGCTGCCCAAGATCTTGGCACGCATGTAGAAGGGGTCCACTATCACAATGTCCGGGGTCTTCTCTCTAATGATCCGCATCTCCATACTCAGCGAAAACAGCCGAACGAAGGTGTAGTGCAGCGGATGAAGGTTAAGCATAGCAAAGATGTCATCAAATCGCAGGACGATCGTACCCCCGACGGCGCTATCCACAAAGCCCTTGCCCTCGGGCACCTTGGCCACAAAAACCGGGTATGCCACATCATTCTCTCTGAGACGCCGCTTCTCCAAAGAAAGAACACTGTCATGCAGACTCCGCATAGCACCGGTTGCAGCATTGAGCATATTTGTCGGTAGCATCGGCCTACCCGCCACATGCACCCTCCTCGAGATATCCTTAGGTGAAGGTGGTCCGTCCTGAGCACGGATCGTACTCGGTGCCGGTTGGCTCGCACTGGCGCCCTTGTTAGTCTTTCGTTTCCGTCCCTTCTTCTTGATCTGCTGTAATGGGATCGAGTTCTGCTCACAGACCGCCTTCTTGAGCGTGTTGGGGCTGATAATATTTGGCACCTCAGCTATCTGAGGCTCGGTGAAGGCGGCAGCTGGAGGCGTCTCCTGAGAACTGAACGCCAGACGACGCCTGTTGCAATTGGGTTTCTCCGCCGTACCAGCTAGATCGCGGTCGTCTTTTT
>NW_025233529.1:0-1352 GCF_018294505.1 Triticum aestivum | reverse complement strand
GGGAAGGGTGCGGGCCGGGGGTCGGCGGCGGCGGCCGGTGGAGCGGGGGAGGGTGCGGGGGGTCGGCTGCGGCGGCCGGTGGAGCGGGGGAGATGGTGCGAGATCGAGTGTCCATGAAATTTAAAAACATTCATGAGTTCAAAAAGTGCTCATGAAATACAATCGAGAAATGAAGGCTACAATTTAAATACAATCAATCTTAGCTAGCTATCTGTTCACAATCTTCTTGCCCTTATTTTTCGTAAATGGAGTTCTTCTCTTGAACGAACGTCCTTTAGGTAGGGTGGTCCTGCTTCTTCTTGTGGTGTATGCTGATACTTCATCGTCGTCGTCATGTTCCATCTTCGGGTCGCCGTACTTGTCGAAGTCTTGCTCATTGGCGACTCCATCCATTCCGATGATCTTCCTTTTGCCTCTCCTCACGACAACACGACTGGGCTTTGATGGGTCGGTAATGAAGAAGCATTGGTCCACTTGGGAAGCCAGTACCCATGGCTCATTTTTCGCCGTGACGTTCGCTCCTGCGGTCTTGGATTTGGCTTCGGGTATAACCATGGTGGTGAAATACCAGTCTTCTTTTATGACGCTCTTGGCCCATCTGACACGGAACATCGGGACCTTCTCTCCAGCGTAGCTCAGCTCCCAGATCTCCTCGATCCTTCCGTAGTATCTATCCTTGTCGTTACCGGTGTAGGATTCCATCGTTACCCCGGAGTTCTGATAACCATCGCTCTTCATGTCCTTGTCCTCGGTGTAGAATGTGTAGTCGTTGATATCGTACGCCTCATACGTCATCAGGTTGTGCTCGGCGCCCTGTGACAAGGCGAATATGAGTTGTTCTTCCGCGGAAGAATCCTCAGGTAAAGGGTACGACAGAAGCTTCTGCTTGAACCAACGCGTGAAACATGAGTTGTGCTCTTTGATTATATCTCCGTCTGTCCTCTGTTGGCCTCGGTCATTGTACGTCTTCTCAATAAACGTTTTGTGCTCTACCACCCAAGGATCGACCACGTCTATGTGTTGTAGCGCGACTAGGTTTGCTCTTTCAAAGTCGGCGAGTCGACCATCGAAGTCGACATGCATTTCGCGGCGACCCTCACGGTGACCCCATCCAGCGAGCCTGCCGAGGTGCCTGTTGACGGGCAGACCAACGGGGTTCTCGATGCCTAGATAATTCGTGCAGTAGGAGATGCACTCTTCGGTCAGAAAGCCCCTGGCTATGCTTCCCTCTGGACGTGACATGTTGCGAACGTATCCTTTGATGACACCATTCATCCTTTCGAACGGCATCATGCTGTGCAGGAACGTCGGCCCGAGTTGGATGATATCCTCCACGATATGGACCAGCAGAT
>NW_025233528.1:0-8010 GCF_018294505.1 Triticum aestivum | reverse complement strand
TTTTTTTGTAATAGAGGTCTTGTTGCAATTTTATTCTTCTTCACCCTTTTGCAATGGGGATCGCGTTGCAGAATTTTTTGCAAGAAAGGGCCAGTTGTCAAAATATTTTGTTAGACGTTGTACTCATCGATGTTCCACACGCTTGCAAAATATAGAGAAGAAAACAAGTGGACGGGAGAGATCGTGAAGGGATAAGGTTGGGAAGGGAGAGATTGATTTTTTTAGGGGTAACCTGATTTATTCATCCAAGTCCACCTGAAGTGGGATACATCTTTGGTCGTGGGGAACGCCAAACCAAACGTGGCGTCCCGGACCTCTAGAAAGGGAAAACTTAGCTAAACGATGTGCTTCACAATTAACAGCACGACTTTCAACAGAAAAAGTACAAGAGAAGGTAGATGCTTTGGTATTGATCTCGCTAATAACTGCAGCATAGACACCTCGTGCCCGCCTGTTGATGTCCAGGATGACCTGCTGGCAGTCCGATGCCACAATGAACTGCTGAATGCCCAGATCTTCTAAATACTGCTTCATGGATGGCCTTCCTCTGGGCGTGCCAGATTGACCAAAGTGTGACTGCCATTATAATAAATTGTTCATGTGATAACAACCCCATCACCGTAAACGGCCAGTGTTTCGCTTTTGGTTCAGTGTTTGATATGATTTTATGTGTGATCTCTTCTTCAGCAAGCGCCCAAACACTTCTTGATGATGTGCATTCCAAGAGTGAGTGCCGCCAGGAATTCGGAACCCCGCATAATCCACATGTGCTTGAATCAGCCATATGACGGTGAGCTCGTACATCGTTAGTTGGCAGTGAATGTTTTGAGAGTCTCCAAAGGAACATGCGGATTTTGCCGGGGACTGTTGTTTTCCAAAGGGATTTCCACGCCCCCTCTTCTGCTCTTGCATTAGATGGGCCAGCTTCTTCTTCTAGCCACGCTTCTCTTCTCTGTCTAGTGGCAACAAGAATTTTGTATGCAGATTTTACAGTGCATGTTTTCATAGTGCCAAGACCAAAAGTCAGGTAAGTTGCGGGTGCAAAGTGGGATGCCCAGAATGATGTCTGCATCCATTTGCAGAAAAGTCGCCTGAACCCGTTCTCTATCCCATGATGCAGTGGCACTAATAATAAGCTCCGAGACCCTAGTCGGTGGGTTCTGTACTCAGCAACCAAAAGGCTGAAAGAACTCCTCCCTTGGCAGCCAGTTCTCAGACCAGATGTGCGTGGATGCTCCGTCGCCGATGCGTTTTATTAGACCTTGCTTCAAGGTGTCCCTGGGAAGGGAGAGATTGATGGATCCCACGTGGGACACGTGTTGTTCATAGGAGGCGGATGATGCGTTCGAGTTTTTCGCTGGCTGAAACTAAATTTTTCCCTATTGTTTAACATATATATGATAAAAGTATATTTGAACCTTCTTTACCATTATATCAGCAAAAGGAAAACTTCTGTTTTTTCTTGGATTTTCTCTATTGCATCATGTGTTGGTGTTTCCGCGAACAGTCCAATAGCCATTGCTATTCATGTTATAGAGGAAGTTTGGTACTCTGTGAGACACTGGCCTCTTTTTTTTAGGAAAACAGCATGACTTTGCTGTGCATTATTATTATTATTATTATTATTATTATTATTATTATTATTAAATATACATAGGCCCCAAAAAAGAGAAAGATACTATACAAAATAAAGAAAAAACCTGGCAAAGAAAAGAAAAGCGCTCACGCAAACAACAACAACAACAACAACAATATATACAGAGGATTCAAAGAACACCGGCGGGCACTCGTGTGCGTGCGAGGGTTAGGGAAAGAAGATGATCGCACGGCTGGTGGCTGTCGAATCAAACGGCTGGAGGTGGACCAGCCGAAAGCTGGCCGGCGCATAGCACGCGCAAGGGAAACCAAGAAAAGAACAGAAGCGATACACTGTGGCTGTGTCTAACTCCGCTGAGTTGCTTCAAGAAAGAAAGAAAGAAAAATAACTGCTAATTGGACAAATCAATCAGAAAAGCTTCTCGTGACACCCAAACAGCGATCCGTGCAGTATTCGGCCATCAGAAGTAGAATAGTCTTCAGACAAAGCTTTACAAGATAAAGGTCTCCATAAGATAAACAGGACTAGCATCTTACAAGTAAATGGATCATCGCAAGCCCAGAGAAGAAAGAAACAGAGCTGACAAAAGGCTATCTACGCTTCAGCAACTCACAAGAATATTCAGGGATTGATTACAGGACTGGATTGGTGATGATTGTATGGACCACAGCTATCCAACAGCGACCCTCAAATATAGTACCTGCGCTCCGTGTGCATTCCCGCTCTTAAATAGGCCGGATACTGATGATTGTCAGCACCGCCGGGGTTCCGCTGGATGTCAGGTGTAGCATCACGAGATCTTACCGGCTCCGGATAGTGGTACTCAGAGTGTCTGCCTCTACCCCTCTGACCATCACCACTCGCGTCACCGTGTTGTTGGCGGTACTCAGAGTGTCTGCCTCTACCCCTTTGACCATCATCACTCGTGTTACCGTGTTGTTGGCCAACGCGATGTGGCGCTGGAAAGAGAGGCTGATACTCCCACTCTGTTTCGTTCCATATCAAGGGGTTTTCATCTCTGAAGCTCATGCCTACATTGCCTTCTCCACCCTGCAGATCCATTCCAGCATCCCTGTCAGCTATCTGAATCGGTTTGCTGTCCAATCCCTGTGAGTTGTCCAATAAGAATTGGTGGGAATCCTGCAGCCATTCAGAGACACCATCATATTGTGCATCGCTCTGAGGATGGGAGATGTATTTAGGCATCCAGCGAGCCCTAGACGGAGCTGGTGATTCGTGGAAGAAGCGTCCCCTGCCTGCCCTCTCCCTGTAACCATAGCGAATCCCCACATTCCTTTGGGCCTCAACATGGTAGCGCCTTGGACTGTCAGTTGCCGGATGCTTTTCCCAAGTATTGTCAGGCAAGGACGCCATTCCAGTTAGTTTTGAACGGTCCTCGGTACCACCATGGGCCTTGAGCTCAAATTGCACATCTCCTTGCTGCCACTGATCAGATGACTCCTGTATAACATCTGCCACATTGAAGTACTCTGCCGGTTTAGCGAGAATTTGCACCGCCGAAGCAAGTCCATCAACTACAGCCATACCATTCGGACCTCCTTCTGCATGCTCTTCTTTCCTGCCTGTCTGTTTAATCGGTTTGCACATGACACTATTGTTTGGAATTGGAGTCTGGACAGGCAGTAGACCATGCTGGCTCTTGTCTGATTTCTTGACCTGCCGAGGCCCTGAGAGGCTACTAGCTGCATCATGTACTTCCTTGGCCGGTACTGCCCACTCCCGGTTTACTGATGCAAGTGGAACATCATCAAGCATTATATTACCCACAATAAGACCTGTAACAGAAGTAACCTTGGCAGGAATTATAGAACTATTGATGGCAATACATGGAACATGGGTTTTCTGCATACTCAGGACTTCTGTAGAATTCTTCTCATTAAACACAGGTGGCGCTGCAGGCCTAACTGAATTAAAGTTCCTCCTGCTGCTCTTGTTTCTGGTCAAGAGGTCGCCATGATTTTTAGCTTCAGCACACTTCGTGTCTGCAGGTATCTCCCTATCTGTTATATTTCTCTCCCATGAACCAAAATGCATTTGCCTGTGCTCCATTGGCCAGTGTTCTGGAGTACTGTTGTCATGTGACAGTGAGTTGAGGGAAATGTGTTCCATCATGTTAACCTGTGTGCTCTTGGCTGAAGACCTGAAATTATAACCTTTACTAACACCTGAAGTATTTGATTCTGCACTGGAACCAATAGAAACTTCACTAATCTTGACTCCAGCTACTGGCTGAGGCGCATTATGACCATCAGCAGAGACAATACAACATGTATCTGCCACTGAACTAGCACATTTAGCAGTCACATCATCTCGCGTTTTTGGTTTGCAGTACATATCTGCGTCTGGGGGTGCATCATTGGACTTCTGACTCTGTATTGATTGATACCTCCTCAATTCTTCCAGTTTTGCAATAGCATTTATATTTTGTTGACTAATCCACTTCTCCGCGTCCTGTAGTTGTTTCGCAGCTTGAGCAGACAAATATCTCATTCTGGAATGCTGAATGCACCAAAAAAACACTAGTTAAACAACAACCATGGCACAAGAAACTCTTAGCAACATTATTGCAGTATTTGCTTGCCAATTATAAACATTTCATTTCTGTGTGTGTGTGCCACTTTGTTGGGCACTCTATTAAAGCATCTGCAGGTAATAGAAGTGGAATGACATTATAATAAAAAGGATGTGCTTAAACAAAATTTGTGGAACTCTATTACATACATGAAAGAATCACACTGTACAGGGACAGAGAGTAACTCTTGGAAGATTGGTATCTACATCAGCAAGACTGCAAGGTCTAATAGAGATAAATGAATTAATCGAGTAAAGAGCATTACTGGAAGGACTTTAGGAGTGGCAGAAACATTTCTAATATCAAGGTTTACAGGACTGGGTTCTCGGGTCCAAGTTTGACGAAACAAACGCTACATGAAACCTTAATGCGATAAAGAAACATGACATCCGTCGCCAGGTAGATGCCATGGAAAATTTTGTGCAGCAGAAGTGACATACACACTGAATAAGTCATAGTGTCCAAACCTCCCTGGACGCTCACCTGCCTACCGCTAACCCTAGTATGAACACTTCAATCAAATTGTACAGGTACAGAAGAAAAAGGATGTTTTGCAGTTTTTTTATCTTTCTATGCATCTCATTACTCATGAGTTTCCGTGTAAGAAATAATCACAGAAATCGGCAACTACTCCAATTTTGTCAGAGGACAATACCTAAGGAGACAAAAACCACATACCTGGTCTTCACAGTGAAGCCAATTTGGCTCCTTATCAGCGACTGTCACATGTGGCTGCTGTGAGGTGTTCCTAGAAAGAAGTTGGTCTTGTTGAGCATCTACCATAAGAACTCCTCGCAAAGAGTCAACTATGGAGTGCTCTTCACATCCATGTCCAGTAATACGAGATGGCATGTCCTGAGCAGAACCATCAAGCATGTTTCTTGAGATATCGCTTCTTCCATATGCATGGCGATCAGCAGATTTGCCAACTTTTCCAGCTTGGCTGAATTCAGTAACTTGTTTTTCTGACAGACAAACAACAGTTACACCCTTATCAGGCCCATTTGATGGATTAGTTGACACAGAACTGCTGCTTTGAGAAACAGAATTAAGCCTGTCAAAGGCAGGACCAGTCTCACTGGTGGAAGCACTGAAGGGAACATATTTTGTCGCAGGATCTTCCTCGACACGGATGATTTTTGGGTGTTTAACCTTGGAGTCCTTGAGTAGAGATGAAGGTAGATTGGACAAGTTAAGGGCACGGAAATTTCTAGCTTTGTTGTTTAGACACTTGATTTTCTCTAATAGAGCCACATCCTTCTTGATGATAGGTTGCTTCTCGATCTCAAGTACATCTGCATGGCCATTCTTGACCTTCCCAAGAACATGGCAAGATTGATTTATGACACAACAATCAGCAGGCATGTGAGCATGAGATATATCCCTCTTGTCTGGATAATACCCACCATGTCCAGTATCCTGCTTTGCTAGTGCCTCCTCGTTGAGCGCGAACTGATCACGATGAGCAAGAGATTCAACAGCAAAGCCAGTCGGGTCAGCATGCTTGTACAGACCATATGGCATCTCTCCACTATGCAATTTTCCATTTTCATCAGGTGGCTGATCAGGAGGACGATGCCAGTAATCCAACAATGGAGGAGGTATACATATATTAGGAACTTGGGGATCATGCAGTTGAGCCTGCTCAGCTCCCCTTATCAACTTTGCAGCAGGAATAGGATCGTCTCCTTTGCAAACATAGTCCATTCTTGAGATAATTTCATGCTCATAACTGCAAGACAAAATTACCTCACCAGTTCCTGTCAAATAAGGATATCTTAGAGAATATCTATCATATTAAAAGGAAATTACATTTACTGAACACAGATTGCTATGATCCTATGATGATATTTGGGGTATGGAATACAAAAGAGTGGGATAGCTCGTAGCATTCATCAAGCGAGTGTATACCAGTTATCGGGTTCTTTCCTTCTTTATCTTGTGTTGCCACAATACCAGAAGCAATAGTTGGCCACCTTCCTGAAATTTGCCCTGTAACAGAAAAGATAATGAGTAGGGAGAACAAATGTGACTGATTAACCATATAGAACGGTTAAAGCTTTTAGCCCCAGAAACTATCAGTTTAGACAGAATTTATGGACACGTCCAACCAAATAAAATACTGGCATATCTATTCTGTTCCAGATAACTTGGTGCCAAACAACAATATGCATTCAGATACAATATAGTGTGAATAAATGAACTACAAACAGACTTTGTGAAAACCAAATGTAATGTTGCACTTTGCCACCTTGTTGACTGTTTGACGCAGAGTTTCTGGAGCCAAGTACTGGGAAATCATCCATACTTAGGCTGAACCCTTTCCCCTGTGATGTAGGTGCCTACATTGGCAAAATTTATTATAAGAAAATCCTCAGTTAATTGCCAACTTGATTTATAGTAGAGGTGCATACCCGTCTGCCAACAGCTTTCAATGGTGCTTTTAGAACATTACTAAAAGAATCTGGAAAACGAGAAACTTGCAAGCTCCCTGATCTTATCTCTGTGCTTAGAGAATAATTTACGGCCATTGGCAAACTATACGATGGTAAGTCAAGGAAGTCACTTCCAACTGATGATGATGACGTCGAGCTTCCTCGGGAAGAAGGACGATCATCAATGTGGCTAGGTGAACCAGAAGCTCCATCGTTCTTGGGATTCAGAAGCAAAGGTGAAGCCCATGCATTTGATGCTGGGAGCATTGATTTGCCGCCCCAAGTGGTCGTGCCCCTAACATCCATGCAAAATTTCCATCAGACGGCAACAAGAATGAAACATCATCTCAGCTTGCGTAAACAAGGGTTGCCTGGACAGTATAGTGAAGGAATCCACATGTCCCATGCCCTTTCAGGCTATTGTTTCACCAGAGAAGCAAAACTTACTGACTAACATGGAAAAAAAAACTTGACAAACATACAGTTGTATTATCCAATCCTCCAAGGGGTACACGCACCTAGCATGTGATGTTTTTGGCATAATTTCCTTTCTCTATTTAACTAGTATAAACCAGATACCTCAAAGATATGTGCGCGTCCAGAACCATACTAGCAGCACCCAGAAAATTATCACAGGGAGAAATCTTACTTTGGAACAATCTCGTCACTGCGGAGGCCATGGCTGTCCAACCTAGGCAAACAGACCCTCAGCACATCAATTTCACAAGACACGAAAGAAGCTAGTGATAA
The DNA here is from genome assembly GCF_018294505.1 of Triticum aestivum. Taxonomy (NCBI): domain Eukaryota; kingdom Viridiplantae; phylum Streptophyta; class Magnoliopsida; order Poales; family Poaceae; genus Triticum; species Triticum aestivum. The sequence goes on along the minus strand of NW_025233528.1, from coordinate 635 downwards.
ATATTTGACAGAAGCAAATGCCTCGTTCAGGAGCTTCTCCAGCAGATGCCAAGTGCTAGGGTTAGAAATGCTACCTCTGGTTCGGCAAGTTGATGGGTTTAGGAGCCTTCGCCCCGGGCTTCCCCGTCTGAGAAATCCCCGCCCACCTGCACACAGCAACAAGATCACTAAACCCGTCAGGTACTTAATGTCGACTAAATCGCCTAAGATTTTCTTCAACGGGGAGAAGGAGATGAAGAGGAGGTAGGAGCAGATGGAAGGGAGCGACGGGCCTCTTGCCGTCCGCGAGCGCGGTGATGGCCACCATCGTTTCCCTCTCCTCGCTCCGAAGGCAAGCCGGGTCGTGGAAAGTGCGGGCGGGCTAGCGCACGCAGTCGAGGTGGAGGTGGAGGCGGCACGGCGAGGGCGTGTCGGCGCCGGACGACTGGAGCGAGCGGAGCAAAGGGGAATGGAGTGGGAGGCGGCCGAGGATGACAAGTGGGGCCAACGATAGGGACTAAGGTCTTCTTTGGTCTGCGTCCACACTCAAATACGCATGGTCTAGATAGTGCGTGCAGTTGGCCTAGGGCACGTTTGGTTGCCCGCGTTTGGTTGCCCGAATAAGGTCCAATCAGACCCGCGCGGAACGAAAATGA
>NW_025233527.1:6589-8012 GCF_018294505.1 Triticum aestivum | reverse complement strand
GCCAATGGCACGAGCGAGCATCTCCCCGATGTCGCCGCTCCATTCATCGAATCGTATAAAGTAGGCTTGCCTGCTCCAAAATCCCTCCCCCTCCCGATCTGATTCCATTCCCCACTTTCTCCGAGTTAAGAGTCAATACATTGGAAGTGTCTTAGGCTAGCCATAGAGGTGGTATCTTAGCCGGTATCATGCACTCGGAAATAACAAACATTCTGATGTGACACATAATTAAAGGAGAGAGAGGGTTAGAGTAACATAGATAGATAATGTATCATAATAAATGCTATGTTATTATGTGTCATGCATGGCAATAAATAAAATCATCTATGATAGTAATATATGATACTATACATATGATACTATACACTATGAAGATAATACTATACATTAGTATCATATGCATGATACCGAGAGTAGCCTTATTATGTTTACCATGTTCGTCTTGGTGAGCTCGCCAAAACATAATATATGATAACTAGTCGGTTGGAGGACCAGTTCTCCAAGAGGGGCACGTAGGTAGAAATGAAATTAGGCATGCATGCAATGTTCTTATTAAATTCATTAATTATTCAAACTCCCGCCAAGTGCTCTCATGACCAATTAAGAGGTAGTACTAGACTCAAGCATGCATGTAGGGGTGCATTAAATTCATCACACAGGACCAACAACGGAACAGAGCATGACACATATAATCACTAGTACTTCGTTGTCGCGTCATTTATAGTTTACTGCCACTCCCTTAGCTCCATATTACTAGTTGTCTCGGAATGAAGGGAGTACTAGTTAGCTATACGATTATACTCTATGACAGAACCATGCTATATACCCCTCCATACCTAAATATAAGACATACGGAGGGTGTAACATTCATTCGATTTTCTGTACGGCAGCTTAAATCGAGCCGTATAAGGTTCAGACTGTAGACGCAAGGGCCGCTGGATTGATTTGTCATACAGAAATCGAACCACGGATGTCGTACATGGAGCAGTTTCAATGACACTAATACGTGACCTACCTTAATCTTTCACAATGATTACTGGAGCATGTGTTGTAGATTTCTCTATATCGACAACCCACTTCTCTTGTACCTTGTTTTCTCTCTCCTCTAATTCAACACAAATATGAAGCGGCAACTATAATAAAGTTGCATTAACTTTATTATTGTTGCTTTAAAGGAGAGGACGAGAAAAATAGAGCAGGGTGCAACTCTCACTAGCTCCATAAATGAAACCAGACTTAGAAATCTCAATTAGCATGTGTGGGCCTCTGGCCCTTTAAACTCGATCATGGGAGTAATCTATACAACATCAAATGTATGTTATAAAAATGCACTTTATGACAAATGAAACCAATTTGTTGTTGTAGATGATGACATGTATTGCTATAAATTTGGTCAAGTCTAAAGAAGATTGACTTATGACTG
>NW_025233527.1:1702-4721 GCF_018294505.1 Triticum aestivum | reverse complement strand
TAGCCTTCACTAACTTATTTCTCTCAACATGTAAGCATGGCACCTCATCATGCAACGTGCATGGGAATGGATAACCTCAACATGCAATCTAGATTCGGTCGTTGGTATCTTCATACCTAGTTCAATCTCGTTACCGGCAAGTCTCTTTACTCGTTCCATAATGCATCATCCCGTAACTAACTCATTAGTCACATTGCTTGCAAGGCTTATTATGATGTGCATTACTGAGAGGGCCCAGAGATACCTCTCCGATACTCGGAGTGACAAATCCTAATCTCGATCTATGCCAACCCAACAAACACCTTCGGAGATACCTGTAGAGCATCTTTATAATCACCCAGTTACCTTGTGACATTTGATAGCACACAAGGCATTCCACCGGTATCCGGGAGTTGCATAATCTCATAGTCAAAGGAATCTGTATATGACATGAAGAAAGCTATAGCAATAAAACTGAACGATCATTATGCTAAGCTAAGGGATGGGTCTTGTCCATCACATCATTCTCCTAATGATGTGATCCCGTTCATCAACTGACAACACATGTCTATGGTTTGGAAACTTAACCATCTTTGATTAACGAGCTAGTCTAGTATAGGCTAGCTTTACTAGACATGAGCCATACCTACAATTTCCAGTAATTATTTTTTCTTTCTCGAGACATCCGGCAGCAGTAGTTCAAGTCCCAACATACAACAGCGAATAAATAAATAGAACTACATGTTCGTTCGGAAGAGATCTAAAATTTGTGTTAGCTCAGCATATACAAACCAACAAGGTCGCTGAAATGGAAAGCAAAGCAGTAATGGATATCTATGATAACCCAAATACCAGCTATGATGGGCAGGGCTAAATAAGAATAGAAACAAGAAAGCACTTGCACGCATGTTACCAAAATCTCCTAATTAGAGAAGTGTAACCAAAATATCACTTCATGACCTTGTCCATCAACAATGGCACCAAAGAGCAGTGAGCCCAGGCCTCATAATAATAGTCTAATTCATTGGAATTCAAAATCTAGGCCACTGGATAAGCTTCAAACGATTATGATACAGTACAAATTAACACTTTTCTATTGAGTAATGTGACTTTGCTGATTTACCTTCCCAATAGGGTAAGCAATAGGATAGGCAATGAACATGACGATGCGTACGAGCCAAACAAAGCTAGCACCCACTGCCAGCCCATACCTGGTACATATTGCTTGAGGTACAACCTGATTGTCGAAATGTGATGATCAATCAGATAATCTGTGGGCCGGTAACAGAAATATAAATGCTTGGACATAAGATGCATTACCTCCCCAAAGGCAAGAACAAATGTCACTGACAATATAATTGCAAGAACAGGATTGAAAATCCTGTCAAGGAATATAGGGAGAGCCTGAAAAGGCCGCAAAGAAGTAAGCAGAAGAGCCACTGATTAAAACAAAAAACACGAGAGAAGAATGGATTCTCTGTCTACAAACAGCTCAACAATTCAGAAATGAAGTACGGGGAAAAAATGGACATGTGCCAACTAAACTAGGAGAAAGTACCACGCATGAGGTGGGGAAAAGTTAGCAAATATTGATGTTGAAGATCCTTAGTGCATAGCTGACCAAATATACCCACAGGACAAGCGAAGATACTGACATGAATGTTATGAAATAACTTAGCAGTTAGCACTGTGATTATTGAATTCTAGGAGTTTAATTGTCAGCTCATAGCCTCATACTATCCAGTTTACAATATCAGTCCTCTCTCATGCAAAATATTGGCATTGCATGTTGTCCAGCTTGACATGATTAAGAAATTCAGACAAGTGTCATATTAGCAACTTAATCACAAGTAACAAACAGAACATATGCTCTGTTAACTCAATGAGTAAATTTTATAGCATAACAATCCTAATAGAACTCTACAAGAAAATCCTCTTGCTTCAAAAACTAGAATGAGGGGCTCGGTAATATGTTAATTAATTTAACTATGACATAATTCATGTGTACTTGGGGATCTGGGGTATTTTAAAATGGTTGCACACAAAATTTTGGAATTCAGTTTCTTAAATCTAATTAGCAACACAACCCTGTCAAAGGAAGAAGAAAAAGAAAGTAACAGCTGAAGAAACATTATTATCATTCCGTGTCCTCATTCTCAGCATAGCCTTCTCATGTATTTAATAAACCATTTTCAAACTTCAGCTACTCCTTTAGGTTTTCCACCTCCGACAGTATGAACTTCCAATGTATGATCTCAGACACTTGACACATGACACCAACATGTTGTTGACCCTTTTAACTAGGACTACTGTTGAAACCAAAAAAAGGAACTAACTACACAGGGCAGTTTCAACTCATAAATGGCTTCTAGAGTAGGGAACACTTGATAGTATTTCATTACAAAAGCTTGATATCAATCTTTCAGAGTAGTAAAACTAAAGAAACCACAACAAAACACAGACCACATCCTGGCTTCACTACAGAAGTAGTGAGCTAAGCTTGAGAATCAAATAGAGAAGTAAACGCTGCCGATCCGACAACCATCTTATCATAGATAACACGAAAGTTATTTTACCTGGCATAAGACCAAGAGGTGATGCATGATAGAAGAGCACTCCTCAACGCTAGCATTATCTGAGGACCTACTTTGAGTTAATATAATTAGTTTTCAAATGTAAATGATGAAGTAGTTCTGAAGTAGATAGTTGAGCTTACTCTTCAATAGCAGTCTGCTCTTTGCCAGATGGCTGGGCACTGAAGATAGATGCGAGACATCTGAATAAGGGAATCCTCCATTTGAGCATAAGTTGGTCACTTCTGTAGGCTCCTCTTTCAGAGATCGCTTTATCTTCCAAGTAAGATGCGTTGCTGCAGTTCTTTAGCAACTTATTAAGAACCCGTGCAATTCCCATTTTCCATAGCAATACCTGAATAAAGAGAAAATGAGAGAGGAATAGAGAAACAATATACACAGGTCATGAATAATAAAGAACCTCTCACCTTGCCATTTGGATGTTCTGAAAATTTTGCAATGAACTT
>NW_025233527.1:0-1692 GCF_018294505.1 Triticum aestivum | reverse complement strand
GGCCAGCATTTAAATCATTTTCTCAGTGCCACCTCAATGGAGTTGATTAATTAATATGTTTGAAGTTTGAACCATATATAAACCTCAAGAACAGAGAAAATGAAATAAAAGTGGTCTTCCAGGACTATAGTGCGTTTGGTGGTCAGAGTTGGCTGGCGCGCAATGCAGAGAAATGCAGCAGCAGAGACACTCACTATGACCCAACAATATCTACATAAAGAAACAAAAGTGAATGAGTTCCAAACACTAAAAGTTAGATGACAAAGGATGGCCTAAACTGGAAGAAATGATCACCCACAAAGCGCTTGTTCTCTCCCACATAGGCTGCGAGGTCCAGAAACGGAATAGGGTCGTACACGAACTCCAGAAAGCCATCTTGGATGTCAGCCACTGCTTCCACAATAGTGTGGCAAGCGACACCATGAATCTGGTCAGAGTGTATGTGTTGCCGTCAGCCAATAGCGGAGCTTTATGCTCCAAGTCATCCTTTCCTATCTCAGCGTACATAGCATTTCCCTGCATAAGCACAAAACATGGTCAAGACGACATGGTCAGCTGCATGAGGGTGCATGAAAGTTTACCTTGTTATTGACCAGAACCATATCTACATGTTGCACCGGACCAGTGTCGGTGCCACCGCGGTATTCCCAGAGGTGGGAGACATGAACGCAGACATTCCAGTTCTTCACTCCGGGTTTCAGTTCCGACAGAGCATGGTAGGCCATCTGAAACACCAAGAATCTTATACAGGAACGATAAATAAGGTGAGCAGGCTATATGAAGACATCAACATTATTCAGAGCCAAGGTGCAAGACACAAAGCAACGCAGGGGGGATTAAGAGACTATAACAACAGAAAAGTATGTACACCACAAAAGTATTTACAGAGGCTGCGTGACAGCCTATGGAATCGCCTGGATGTTTTTGTTGGGAACTTGGGATCAAGCGTACCCACACACAGCAATTAACAAAGGCCCTAAATTTCCAAGGCATGGTGGGAATAAAATTGACAAAAGCAGGGAATTCAAAAGATTTGTTCGAAGTAATAACTTGTGCAATGCCTCCGATACTAACATCACAGTTGTACGACCACAAGCCAGATTAGCGAGAAGTAATAATCTTTACCTGCTCGTCCAAGCAGCAGAGACAAACGGGATCACCCATGCCCCCGCCTGCTGAATTTCCGACGAAGACCCTTGGGGTCGGTTGAGTAGTGCAGGCTCAGAAATCTGTGAACCATCTGCAATGTCAGCCCCAGAACACGCCGTGACGACGCCGTGGAGAAATCTGCGGCACACCGCGCAGGCAAAACTGAATCTGCTGTTTCCCCAGGGACGAGGCTCACCCTGCACCTGCGGACACAAAATCCGAGCATTGTAACCCTAAATCTGTAAGGGAGAAATTGCAATGGGGGAAAAACAACCGAACCTGCTCTGCTCCTCCATGTCGAGGCACTCTATTGGGGGAAGATTCGGAGTTGAGCACGGGGATTAGACAGAATCACGGAACCAACAAAATAACACAAGAGCACGAGTTCGATTGGGGCAAGAACACAAGAACACGAAGCACAGTCAACCACAACACAGACCAATATCACTCCATCGCACATATATATAAAGCAGTGACTGCAAAATACGTCTCCTTAACGGCAGTTTAAGGGTACAAAACGTCCAGCAACCGAATTAACACGAA
>NW_025233526.1:0-8013 GCF_018294505.1 Triticum aestivum | reverse complement strand
TCATTTTCGTTCCGCGCGGGTCTGATTGGACCTTATTCGGGCAACCAAACGCGGGCAACCAAACGTGCCCTAGGCCAACTGCACGCACTATCTAGACCATGCGTATTTGAGTGTGGACGCAGACCAAAGAAGACCTTAGTCCCTATCGTTGGCCCCACTTGTCATCCTCGGCCGCCTCCCACTCCATTCCCCTTTGCTCCGCTCGCTCCAGTCGTCCGGCGCCGACACGCCCTCGCCGTGCCGCCTCCACCTCCACCTCGACTGCGTGCGCTAGCCCGCCCGCACTTTCCACGACCCGGCTTGCCTTCGGAGCGAGGAGAGGGAAACGATGGTGGCCATCACCGCGCTCGCGGACGGCAAGAGGCCCGTCGCTCCCTTCCATCTGCTCCTACCTCCTCTTCATCTCCTTCTCCCCGTTGAAGAAAATCTTAGGCGATTTAGTCGACATTAAGTACCTGACGGGTTTAGTGATCTTGTTGCTGTGTGCAGGTGGGCGGGGATTTCTCAGACGGGGAAGCCCGGGGCGAAGGCTCCTAAACCCATCAACTTGCCGAACCAGAGGTAGCATTTCTAACCCTAGCACTTGGCATCTGCTGGAGAAGCTCCTGAACGAGGCATTTGCTTCTGTCAAATATTTATCACTAGCTTCTTTCGTGTCTTGTGAAATTGATGTGCTGAGGGTCTGTTTGCCTAGGTTGGACAGCCATGGCCTCCGCAGTGACGAGATTGTTCCAAAGTAAGATTTCTCCCTGTGATAATTTTCTGGGTGCTGCTAGTATGGTTCTGGACGCGCACATATCTTTGAGGTATCTGGTTTATACTAGTTAAATAGAGAAAGGAAATTATGCCAAAAACATCACATGCTAGGTGCGTGTACCCCTTGGAGGATTGGATAATACAACTGTATGTTTGTCAAGTTTTTTTTTCCATGTTAGTCAGTAAGTTTTGCTTCTCTGGTGAAACAATAGCCTGAAAGGGCATGGGACATGTGGATTCCTTCACTATACTGTCCAGGCAACCCTTGTTTACGCAAGCTGAGATGATGTTTCATTCTTGTTGCCGTCTGATGGAAATTTTGCATGGATGTTAGGGGCACGACCACTTGGGGCGGCAAATCAATGCTCCCAGCATCAAATGCATGGGCTTCACCTTTGCTTCTGAATCCCAAGAACGATGGAGCTTCTGGTTCACCTAGCCACATTGATGATCGTCCTTCTTCCCGAGGAAGCTCGACGTCATCATCATCAGTTGGAAGTGACTTCCTTGACTTACCATCGTATAGTTTGCCAATGGCCGTAAATTATTCTCTAAGCACAGAGATAAGATCAGGGAGCTTGCAAGTTTCTCGTTTTCCAGATTCTTTTAGTAATGTTCTAAAAGCACCATTGAAAGCTGTTGGCAGACGGGTATGCACCTCTACTATAAATCAAGTTGGCAATTAACTGAGGATTTTCTTATAATAAATTTTGCCAATGTAGGCACCTACATCACAGGGGAAAGGGTTCAGCCTAAGTATGGATGATTTCCCAGTACTTGGCTCCAGAAACTCTGCGTCAAACAGTCAACAAGGTGGCAAAGTGCAACATTACATTTGGTTTTCACAAAGTCTGTTTGTAGTTCATTTATTCACACTATATTGTATCTGAATGCATATTGTTGTTTGGCACCAAGTTATCTGGAACAGAATAGATATGCCAGTATTTTATTTGGTTGGACGTGTCCATAAATTCTGTCTAAACTGATAGTTTCTGGGGCTAAAAGCTTTAACCGTTCTATATGGTTAATCAGTCACATTTGTTCTCCCTACTCATTATCTTTTCTGTTACAGGGCAAATTTCAGGAAGGTGGCCAACTATTGCTTCTGGTATTGTGGCAACACAAGATAAAGAAGGAAAGAACCCGATAACTGGTATACACTCGCTTGATGAATGCTACGAGCTATCCCACTCTTTTGTATTCCATACCCCAAATATCATCATAGGATCATAGCAATCTGTGTTCAGTAAATGTAATTTCCTTTTAATATGATAGATATTCTCTAAGATATCCTTATTTGACAGGAACTGGTGAGGTAATTTTGTCTTGCAGTTATGAGCATGAAATTATCTCAAGAATGGACTATGTTTGCAAAGGAGACGATCCTATTCCTGCTGCAAAGTTGATAAGGGGAGCTGAGCAGGCTCAACTGCATGATCCCCAAGTTCCTAATATATGTATACCTCCTCCATTGTTGGATTACTGGCATCGTCCTCCTGATCAGCCACCTGATGAAAATGGAAAATTGCATAGTGGAGAGATGCCATATGGTCTGTACAAGCATGCTGACCCGACTGGCTTTGCTGTTGAATCTCTTGCTCATCGTGATCAGTTCGCGCTCAACGAGGAGGCACTAGCAAAGCAGGATACTGGACATGGTGGGTATTATCCAGACAAGAGGGATATATCTCATGCTCACATGCCTGCTGATTGTTGTGTCATAAATCAATCTTGCCATGTTCTTGGGAAGGTCAAGAATGGCCATGCAGATGTACTTGAGATCGAGAAGCAACCTATCATCAAGAAGGATGTGGCTCTATTAGAGAAAATCAAGTGTCTAAACAACAAAGCTAGAAATTTCCGTGCCCTTAACTTGTCCAATCTACCTTCATCTCTACTCAAGGACTCCAAGGTTAAACACCCAAAAATCATCCGTGTCGAGGAAGATCCTGCGACAAAATATGTTCCCTTCAGTGCTTCCACCAGTGAGACTGGTCCTGCCTTTGACAGGCTTAATTCTGTTTCTCAAAGCAGCAGTTCTGTGTCAACTAATCCATCAAATGGGCCTGATAAGGGTGTAACTGTTGTTTGTCTGTCAGAAAAACAAGTTACTGAATTCAGCCAAGCTGGAAAAGTTGGCAAATCTGCTGATCGCCATGCATATGGAAGAAGCGATATCTCAAGAAACATGCTTGATGGTTCTGCTCAGGACATGCCATCTCGTATTACTGGACATGGATGTGAAGAGCACTCCATAGTTGACTCTTTGCGAGGAGTTCTTATGGTAGATGCTCAACAAGACCAACTTCTTTCTAGGAACACCTCACAGCAGCCACATGTGACAGTCGCTGATAAGGAGCCAAATTGGCTTCACTGTGAAGACCAGGTATGTGGTTTTTGTCTCCTTAGGTATTGTCCTCTGACAAAATTGGAGTAGTTGCCGATTTCTGTGATTATTTCTTACACGGAAACTCATGAGTAATGAGATGCATAGAAAGATAAAAAAACTGCAAAACATCCTTTTTCTTCTGTACCTGTACAATTTGATTGAAGTGTTCATACTAGGGTTAGCGGTAGGCAGGTGAGCGTCCAGGGAGGTTTGGACACTATGACTTATTCAGTGTGTATGTCACTTCTGCTGCACAAAATTTTCCATGGCATCTACCTGGCGACGGATGTCATGTTTCTTTATCGCATTAAGGTTTCATGTAGCGTTTGTTTCGTCAAACTTGGACCCGAGAACCCAGTCCTGTAAACCTTGATATTAGAAATGTTTCTGCCACTCCTAAAGTCCTTCCAGTAATGCTCTTTACTCGATTAATTCATTTATCTCTATTAGACCTTGCAGTCTTGCTGATGTAGATACCAATCTTCCAAGAGTTACTCTCTGTCCCTGTACAGTGTGATTCTTTCATGTATGTAATAGAGTTCCACAAATTTTGTTTAAGCACATCCTTTTTATTATAATGTCATTCCACTTCTATTACCTGCAGATGCTTTAATAGAGTGCCCAACAAAGTGGCACACACACACAGAAATGAAATGTTTATAATTGGCAAGCAAATACTGCAATAATGTTGCTAAGAGTTTCTTGTGCCATGGTTGTTGTTTAACTAGTGTTTTTTTGGTGCATTCAGCATTCCAGAATGAGATATTTGTCTGCTCAAGCTGCGAAACAACTACAGGACGCGGAGAAGTGGATTAGTCAACAAAATATAAATGCTATTGCAAAACTGGAAGAATTGAGGAGGTATCAATCAATACAGAGTCAGAAGTCCAATGATGCACCCCCAGACGCAGATATGTACTGCAAACCAAAAACGCGAGATGATGTGACTGCTAAATGTGCTAGTTCAGTGGCAGATACATGTTGTATTGTCTCTGCTGATGGTCATAATGCGCCTCAGCCAGTAGCTGGAGTCAAGATTAGTGAAGTTTCTATTGGTTCCAGTGCAGAATCAAATACTTCAGGTGTTAGTAAAGGTTATAATTTCAGGTCTTCAGCCAAGAGCACACAGGTTAACATGATGGAACACATTTCCCTCAACTCACTGTCACATGACAACAGTACTCCAGAACACTGGCCAATGGAGCACAGGCAAATGCATTTTGGTTCATGGGAGAGAAATATAACAGATAGGGAGATACCTGCAGACACGAAGTGTGCTGAAGCTAAAAATCATGGCGACCTCTTGACCAGAAACAAGAGCAGCAGGAGGAACTTTAATTCAGTTAGGCCTGCAGCGCCACCTGTGTTTAATGAGAAGAATTCTACAGAAGTCCTGAGTATGCAGAAAACCCATGTTCCATGTATTGCCATCAATAGTTCTATAATTCCTGCCAAGGTTACTTCTGTTACAGGTCTTATTGTGGGTAATATAATGCTTGATGATGTTCCACTTGCATCAGTAAACCGGGAGTGGGCAGTACCGGCCAAGGAAGTACATGATGCAGCTAGTAGCCTCTCAGGGCCTCGGCAGGTCAAGAAATCAGACAAGAGCCAGCATGGTCTACTGCCTGTCCAGACTCCAATTCCAAACAATAGTGTCATGTGCAAACCGATTAAACAGACAGGCAGGAAAGAAGAGCATGCAGAAGGAGGTCCGAATGGTATGGCTGTAGTTGATGGACTTGCTTCGGCGGTGCAAATTCTCGCTAAACCGGCAGAGTACTTCAATGTGGCAGATGTTATACAGGAGTCATCTGATCAGTGGCAGCAAGGAGATGTGCAATTTGAGCTCAAGGCCCATGGTGGTACCGAGGACCGTTCAAAACTAACTGGAATGGCGTCCTTGCCTGACAATACTTGGGAAAAGCATCCGGCAACTGACAGTCCAAGGCGCTACCATGTTGAGGCCCAAAGGAATGTGGGGATTCGCTATGGTTACAGGGAGAGGGCAGGCAGGGGACGCTTCTTCCACGAATCACCAGCTCCGTCTAGGGCTCGCTGGATGCCTAAATACATCTCCCATCCTCAGAGCGATGCACAATATGATGGTGTCTCTGAATGGCTGCAGGATTCCCACCAATTCTTATTGGACAACTCACAGGGATTGGACAGCAAACCGATTCAGATAGCTGACAGGGATGCTGGAATGGATCTGCAGGGTGGAGAAGGCAATGTAGGCATGAGCTTCAGAGATGAAAACCCCTTGATATGGAACGAAACAGAGTGGGAGTATCAGCCTCTCTTTCCAGCGCCACATCGCGTTGGCCAACAACACGGTAACACGAGTGATGATGGTCAAAGGGGTAGAGGCAGACACTCTGAGTACCGCCAACAACACGGTGACGCGAGTGGTGATGGTCAGAGGGGTAGAGGCAGACACTCTGAGTACCACTATCCGGAGCCGGTAAGATCTCGTGATGCTACACCTGACATCCAGCGGAACCCCGGCGGTGCTGACAATCATCAGTATCCGGCCTATTTAAGAGCGGGAATGCACACGGAGCGCAGGTACTATATTTGAGGGTCGCTGTTGGATAGCTGTGGTCCATACAATCATCACCAATCCAGTCCTGTAATCAATCCCTGAATATTCTTGTGAGTTGCTGAAGCGTAGATAGCCTTTTGTCAGCTCTGTTTCTTTCTTCTCTGGGCTTGCGATGATCCATTTACTTGTAAGATGCTAGTCCTGTTTATCTTATGGAGACCTTTATCTTGTAAAGCTTTGTCTGAAGACTATTCTACTTCTGATGGCCGAATACTGCACGGATCGCTGTTTGGGTGTCACGAGAAGCTTTTCTGATTGATTTGTCCAATTAGCAGTTATTTTTCTTTCTTTCTTTCTTGAAGCAACTCAGCGGAGTTAGACACAGCCACAGTGTATCGCTTCTGTTCTTTTCTTGGTTTCCCTTGCGCGTGCTATGCGCCGGCCAGCTTTCGGCTGGTCCACCTCCAGCCGTTTGATTCGACAGCCACCAGCCGTGCGATCATCTTCTTTCCCTAACCCTCGCACGCACACGAGTGCCCGCCGGTGTTCTTTGAATCCTCTGTATATATTGTTGTTGTTGTTGTTGTTGTTTGCGTGAGCGCTTTTCTTTTCTTTGCCAGGTTTTTTCTTTATTTTGTATAGTATCTTTCTTTTTTTTGGGGCCTATGTATATTTAATAATAATAATAATAATAATAATAATAATAATAATAATAATAATGCACAGCAAAGTCATGCTGTTTTCCTAAAAAAAAGAGGCCAGTGTCTCACAGAGTACCAAACTTCCTCTATAACATGAATAGCAATGGCTATTGGACTGTTCGCGGAAACACCAACACATGATGCAATAGAGAAAATCCAAGAAAAAACAGAAGTTTTCCTTTTGCTGATATAATGGTAAAGAAGGTTCAAATATACTTTTATCATATATATGTTAAACAATAGGGAAAAATTTAGTTTCAGCCAGCGAAAAACTCGAACGCATCATCCGCCTCCTATGAACAACACGTGTCCCACGTGGGATCCATCAATCTCTCCCTTCCCAGGGACACCTTGAAGCAAGGTCTAATAAAACGCATCGGCGACGGAGCATCCACGCACATCTGGTCTGAGAACTGGCTGCCAAGGGAGGAGTTCTTTCAGCCTTTTGGTTGCTGAGTACAGAACCCACCGACTAGGGTCTCGGAGCTTATTATTAGTGCCACTGCATCATGGGATAGAGAACGGGTTCAGGCGACTTTTCTGCAAATGGATGCAGACATCATTCTGGGCATCCCACTTTGCACCCGCAACTTACCTGACTTTTGGTCTTGGCACTATGAAAACATGCACTGTAAAATCTGCATACAAAATTCTTGTTGCCACTAGACAGAGAAGAGAAGCGTGGCTAGAAGAAGAAGCTGGCCCATCTAATGCAAGAGCAGAAGAGGGGGCGTGGAAATCCCTTTGGAAAACAACAGTCCCCGGCAAAATCCGCATGTTCCTTTGGAGACTCTCAAAACATTCACTGCCAACTAACGATGTACGAGCTCACCGTCATATGGCTGATTCAAGCACATGTGGATTATGCGGGGTTCCGAATTCCTGGCGGCACTCACTCTTGGAATGCACATCATCAAGAAGTGTTTGGGCGCTTGCTGAAGAAGAGATCACACATAAAATCATATCAAACACTGAACCAAAAGCGAAACACTGGCCGTTTACGGTGATGGGGTTGTTATCACATGAACAATTTATTATAATGGCAGTCACACTTTGGTCAATCTGGCACGCCCAGAGGAAGGCCATCCATGAAGCAGTATTTAGAAGATCTGGGCATTCAGCAGTTCATTGTGGCATCGGACTGCCAGCAGGTCATCCTGGACATCAACAGGCGGGCACGAGGTGTCTATGCTGCAGTTATTAGCGAGATCAATACCAAAGCATCTACCTTCTCTTGTACTTTTTCTGTTGAAAGTCGTGCTGTTAATTGTGAAGCACATCGTTTAGCTAAGTTTTCCCTTTCTAGAGGTCCGGGACGCCACGTTTGGTTTGGCGTTCCCCACGACCAAAGATGTATCCCACTTCAGGTGGACTTGGATGAATAAATCAGGTTACCCCTAAAAAAATCAATCTCTCCCTTCCCAACCTTATCCCTTCACGATCTCTCCCGTCCACTTGTTTTCTTCTCTATATTTTGCAAGCGTGTGGAACATCGATGAGTACAACGTCTAACAAAATATTTTGACAACTGGCCCTTTCTTGCAAAAAATTCTGCAACGCGATCCCCATTGCAAAAGGGTGAAGAAGAATAAAATTGCAACAAGACCTCTATTACAAAAAAA
>NW_025233525.1:6009-8013 GCF_018294505.1 Triticum aestivum | reverse complement strand
ACCCACCATGTACTCCTACATGGCCTCTCACCGCTACCTTTACCAAAACGTGTTCACACACTTAGCTCACACACAGTAGGACATGTTCACACGCCTCTGATTCATCCCCGATGAATCAGACCTGACTCAACTCTAAGCAGTAGCAGGCATGACAAGCAAGCATGAATGAGTAGGCACAACAGGGCTCAAACAACTCCTACTCATGCTAGTGGGTTTCATCTATTTACTGTGGCAATGACAGGTCATGCAAAGGATAAAGGGGTTCAGCTACCGCAGCAAGTAACAGATGAATCGATGTTGTCCTAATGCAGTAAAAGAGAGCAGGAGCGAGAGAGTAGGATTGTATCGGAATGAACAAGGGGGTTTTGCTTGCCTGGCACTTCTGAAGATAACATTGGGTCTTCATCAGTGTCAACGATCACATCATCGGTATCACGTCTATCGAGAGGGGACAAATACCGGCAACACAGAAGGGAACACAATCAATGCAATGCATAATATGATGCATGATCATGACATGGCAAAATGAATGTGTTTTGAGCTAATGCAACTAGCAAGAGATTAAATGAAGTTGGTTTGAATACAAGATTCAAATTCAAACCCCATATGTGATTATTTAAATGCCCTTTATATGATTTGTGCTAAACAGCATCTATAAGTTGTTCTAACATGCATGAAAATGGTACAGATGGATTCCTTGAATTTTTCTGATAATTTTTCATATATAAATTATTTAATTTGGAGTTACGGTTGAATTTCTATGATTTATTGAAGTTTAGGGCATATTCTGAAAATAAATAAATCATTTCTGACTTATTTAAAATCCCAGAAGCATATACTGCGTCAGCATGATGCCGGGGTGACGTCGGCAGGTCAAAGGCGTCGACCAGGTCAAACCTGACCAGTGGGACCCACTGGTCAGTGACCCAGTCAACTAACCAAGTTAGTTAGCCCTAACTAACTGGATTGGGCCCACTAGTCAGTGACTAACCTAAATATGATTAGCCCTAACTAACTTAGTTAGCCGGGCGGGGCCCGCATGTCAGTGGCTCACCTAATTAACTAAGTTAATTAACACTAACTAACCTGACACTAATTAAGCAGGCGCCTGGGCCCACACGTCAGGGGGGGGGGTCAACCCCTGGGCCGATCAGGTCAAACCTGCCGGCGACATGTCGCCGGCGACGACAGTAGCGGCGGGGCGGCTCGGAATTGCGATACAGGGAGCCATTCGAGGCGCCGCTGGGCTCTACGGGAAGCTGGCGATCCCGCGCATCCAACAGTGCAACCGGGGCGAGCTGGGGTGGCCGTAATCCTCGCCGGCGTCGAGCTCAGCGGCTGCCGGACCTCGGGCGTTGGCGGAAATGGTGCTACGGTGCACAACAGGGAGAACCCGTGGGTGCTGCAGGTTCACAGGGGCGCGGCGAGCACGCTGGTGATGCTCGGGCGAGCGGACGAGCTCAGGAGCATGGAGCTCGTCGGCCGTGGCGGCGGCGAGCTTCGGCGGAGGTGGGGAACGGGGCTAGAGCAAGAACGCGAGCAGGAGAGGAGGGGGAATCGGTCCATGAGCTCATTGTGGTTGCAGAGCGCGTCTCAGTGGGCTCGGGGGCGACCTGGAGACGGAGAATCGGGCCGGCGATCTTCGATGCCCGTCGGTGAAGATGGCGGCGATGGCGTCACTGCAGGGCTCCTGGTGTTGCTTGGAGTGGTGGGGAGGAAGAGTAGGTCGAGGCAGAGCTTTGGGAGGCGTCGGGGAGACGAGGCGGTGGTGGTGGCCGCGGCGAACGGCGTCGGTGGCGACGGGGCTCCGCTCGGTGGAGGAGAGAGGGAGCCAGAGAAGGGGGGGAGAAGGCACGGGGAGAGTGCGAGGCCTGGGAGGGTGCGTGGCGTCGCGGACGGGGTCCAGGGTGACGAGAGGAAGCAGGAGGTGGCCAGGGGAAGCAGGAGGTGGCCGAGGCCTCTCGGGCGCGCGCCACGCCTCGCCTCTGCCTACTGGCAGAGGAA
>NW_025233525.1:0-5941 GCF_018294505.1 Triticum aestivum | reverse complement strand
AGTGGAGATGGGCTGGGCCGTACTGCTGGGCCAGGTGGGCTACCAGGTGAGCGCCAGGTAGTCCTTCTCTCTCTTTCTATTTCTGTTTTTATTTATCTATTTTGTTCTGTGTTGTTTTAGTTTAGTAAAATACTAAACCATTTTATAAAATCCTGAAAATAGTTATGTGGCTAGAGTTAAAATATACCAAACCACATAAAATGTTCCAGTAATTATTGGACATATATTATTTATATATCAAATATATATCCAATGCAAATAGCTATTTATTTAATTCAAAGGCCCAAAATTATTAACTCTGAGATACCAAAAATATTGTTTTGAGTTTACCTCTTTGCAATATTTTCAGAGACTAAGAGGAACATTTTCTTGGACTTCTTTGAGGAGATTTTAATGTTGATCATTTTTAGAAGGTTTCTGAGGCTTTGAAAATTCCTCAATTCAAATTTCATTTGGATTAAAACATGATGCTCACATGAGGTCTAGCCTAGTGCATAACAGGACCAGGGATGTGACAACTCACCCCCACTAAACAAAAATCTCGTCCCGAGATTCAAGCGTAGGGTAAGGTGAAGGGGGAACGCAACTAGCAAAATCTTCATGATCCAGGTTGCACTTCAATTGAACGTTAATTCAATCACCATCTTTGACTCGAAGTCTTGTTCTGAGAACTCTAACTAGCATGACAACAAGAGGAAAAGGACAACTCCGGAAGAATCGATCTTCTCGAAGATCAATCAACTTAGGTTCAGCTCACAAAGTGAGTCATAGCAACATCTCTTGAGCTGAGACACGAAGCATACATCTAGAGGGATGGAGTGAAACAGATGACGAAGGTTTACTAGGTAGGCAACAATTCCACACCTAAGAGGGTGTGAACGGTTGTCAACGTAGCGAGGAGTTAAGTTGACATGACACCATAATGATGCACCTTAGGGAAGGTGACTCGAAGATATATCCCCTTAAGTGGCAAAAAGAATTACCTTTGATTCAAAGATCATTGAAACTCTTTATACCAGCTTAAGGCAAATCATAATCGATCATTTAGAGGGGTTCGGTAGAATGGCATACTCGGACTAGAATGGATGATGTGGATTACCTTGTTGAAGACAACGCAATGTATGATTTTTGCTTACCACCGGAAATGGAAGAGACCCATGGTAGAATGGCACATTGGCGGTGCAAGCTGGGAACAAAATGCAAATGCTGGGAATGATTCTGGTAACTGGGGAAGAACCCAACAATAGAAAGTGAATTCACTGTTTGAAAAGATCATAGCATTGCCGAGGAAACTGAGAGCAATCCAGGTAGTGCCGATGATAACACGTAGCGCTTGTGCGTGCTCTCAAGAACTTGAGCATTTCCACAATCATCAAGGTTTTATCAACAACCGCGTCAAGGGTGCTGACAACACAACATACTACCACGATGAATAGCGATGGACGATGCAGATGCAAAGGAAGATAACACTTTCTCAGATTTCACCTTAGGGAGGCCAAGGGGACGAAATCTGGATGATCGACCGAGAGACATTTAGCACTCCGCTTCTAATGTTCTCCTTGATGTGCTAGTGTAATCCACCCATAGATATGGTTTGATATCTAGGACATCAAGTAAAAGGTCGGGCTTCGGGAGCACAAAAATCCATAAGGAACAACTACTAGAATAAGTTCTAGGAGATCCTTATGGGGAGGTGGCCAACTTCCTCAATCAGGATATTATAATAACAGGTCTTCCGGCTGGGTGTGTTGGCCACGACATCCACTTTACCGGTTTCCGAGGGACCGATATTATAGTTTTTGGGAAATGTTCCAAACCATCATATCTGCCTGAGAATCAGATCTGGTTGGTGTCAGGATATTCCAGACTCATCGAGTCTAGGAAGAAAAACGAAAGTTTGCAACACAAATCGACGAGATGACGTTGCGAGATTCTCGGGGAATGAACTACGATAGTAAGCTCCAAAACATGAGCTGGTTCTGCTACAAACATGTGAACACGTTGTCCCAGACAAGCATGACCACGTGGTAGTCTTACAATAAAACACTACCGAGTTCTGGTTAGGAACCATCACCGTGGATAATGAAGTCCTTGCATAAGTCATATGATTAGCTCTTATGAAGGAACTTCTTCTCCTTGAACAAATCAATCAGTGGCTTGGTGTGCTCGGGACACATATGGAATGAAGGTTGCAAATCTCCAGACCACAGAATACTTCGCACGTGAGCATGACTGATTTGGGATGATTCCAAGGAAACAAAACAATCTTCCTCGAATTCATGGCGGCAACTTGCATCAGATGCACATGAATTAGGGGAAGTCACTACTTTCATCCAAACATATGCTTCATGAACGATACACGAAGAAATGCTTACACAAGTTTTCAACACTAGGTTGATGTTCAACATGATTCATGGGGGGAGACAAAATGCTACTGATGGGCTCAACAGCAACTCATCAAAATTTCCATATCACTGAACTTCCACCATCATGTGAACACGGTGATAGCATTGGTCAGACCAAAGATGTAATGGTGTATGCTCGAGGGATCAACCACGAGTAAGACAACATTACAAGCATCGTCGGTACTGATTTGATTTGACGATAGCCCACACTCAAATCAAAGGATTGATAAGACAATAGGTCCAGCAACTGATCACAGGGACCAATCGATGAAGATATCATCTTTCTTCAGCACACCCTACACAAGAATATCCCTTTGGAACAAACTAAGTCAGGCAAGCTTTTATCTTCCAACTCTCCAAGTTGTTGTCTAGCTTAACCAACTAGCTCAGGGATATCTAACACAGATTCTTGGAGAAGGATGGTTCACAAGAACCAACTTGATCACGAGCTCAACACAGCGGTCAGGTGAAAACCTGGTAATACTTCCGAGAAGATCTTCGGAAAATCATGAACCACCGATATGTTACTAAGCTCGAGAACAATCTTGCTTTTTGAGGCAAGACGATATGATCAATAGAGCGAAGATTTGAAATAATTCCTATCTCATTGGTCGAGGAGTGCACCAGAATTAGGGACTAGGTAGCACAATCAGTCTTAGGGTGACGATTCAACAATCAACACGCTAAGAATGAGGTTATCGTCCATTTAACTACCAAGCAATAGAGTTGCTAGCAGTATTGACTTCATACACCATAATTCATTTGTCGGCATTCCGGTTACAATAACACAGGATCCGAGAAATGAACAATGATGGCAAGAAGTATCAATGTACCAAGAGTTCATAGGATGGTGTGCAATTCCTACGATAATCCCGATATAAAAGATGGTAATACCCCAAGGTAGAACAGAATCCAAAGCTGGGCTGGCATTTTGATCTGCGGAGCACAATTGCTTTAACCCAATCCTGGATATGGAAGAGGTACTGGAGTTTGTTTCTCCTGGTCATTCTACGATAGAATGGCTTGACGGACCATAAGAGTAATAGGCATCGATAAACGAACGCACGCATACTCTTGACTATCAATTGATAGACTAAGGTCAGTAGACAACTAAAGAGGGACAACTCAAAGGAACATATAACTTTCTGAGTTGTGGATGCATAGATTAGTATGTCGAACCAAGTTCAACATAATTCTTCCGGATAACCCATGCAGAAAGGTTGAGCTGGCAGAGTCACAATATAGAATGGAGAACTCCTCAAGAGTACTCTTGTTGTCATCTTTTGGTTCAGAAGAACTCCTGCCAAGAATGGTTCATGGTAATTGGAAGAAGGATGTACCACGAACCTCGAGGACTATCGCAAAGGTTACTACTATCCTAAAGGGACTAGCAAACACTATCAACATGAAGTAAGTAGGGTGAATCTCGGGTTCAAAACCCAAGGACTAGAATACCTACTACTAAGTGGCATCACGGGATGCTTTCGAGAATAAAGGCCAGAATCATCACACTGGGAACACAGATCATGGCTAGACCACTAGATGATCCCCTAAGCACTTAGGGTCATAATAATAATTCCAACATATATGTCGAGGCAATAATTACCTCAACACACCGGTTAGTGTGCTTATTCTGACCATAAGGAACATCGGGAACGGAAAGAAAGGATTTGCAAATGCATCAGATTATTTAGAAACCTGGGATGACTCGGACAGCATAACGGCTGTAAATGCTCAGAAAAGATTTGAGACATTCACAAAAATGGTGGCATAACCACTCAGAAGCACAATATCAAGGTTTCGAGATCAACAATCAACATACGGAAGTGATAGGAACTGAAACGAGGCTTAAGTCCAACAATCTATAAGTCTACGGATTAGTAACACGTGATCCTAATAGAAAGAAGAGAAAGTCTAGTTCCTTAACCCCGCAGGAAAGATAAGATGACTCAGATCAGAAGGCATAAGGTATAAGGAGTAAAAAGAGCCTTACGTTCCATTCCACAATCAATTCCCTTACATAACTAAAGAATTTCTAGACTCAACTTCGACCAGTTTGGCTTGGTAATCCTACAGGCAGTCAAGCTCTGATACCAACGCTGTCAGGACCCCGACTCAATGCCACATCGATCTAGCATGTAACACCTCATATCTCTTTGTGGCCTCACGCACGGTATTCCCACGGGTGTCGCCTTACCTTTGCCCGGGACCGTTTGCGCCTTTTGGCACACATATATGACAGTGTCGCTAGCATCCATATGATAAGGAGCCCGGGCTGACATGGCTAGTCGTAAATCCAAAGTGGCACAGACTTACAGGGACATGCATCCATGACCCAGCATCGAACGTGTCGGTCATCAGCGAGTGAATCCAGGCTGTAGCACTGGGCTAGCAGGACTCCAGTGAACCGGGCTGTAGCGGGCTAATAGGACTCCGGTATTCATCGCGTGACATTTCCCCGAAGGGACAGACACAGGAACGAAGAAGGACACATGCCGGCCAGCCTAAGTGATTCGGAGCAGTAGCAAGCTACCATGGCTCGGTGGAAACACTAGGAGACATTTCCCCGTAAGAGAGGCTACTAAAGATAAACAACTAGATGGTCAGATCCCACACATACCAAGCATTTCAATAACATACACACAATATGCTCGATATGTGCAAATACAACATGGCATCACAACATGACTCTACGACTCAAGTAAATTATTCAATAGGCTCCGAGGGCGAGATATTACAAACATGGGTCTCATGACCCAACAATCAGAGCATACAAATCAAAGCACAAGCGGAAGCTATCATGTCTGGGTACAGACATCTATAACTGAAAAAGGCTGAGAAGCCTGACTATCTACCAGATCCTGCCAGGGCACAAGATCGTAGCTGAGGTAACAAGCTAAACGTCGAAGTCCACGCGAAACTACTAGTGAGACCGAAGTCTCTCTGCAAAAACATAAAATAGGCAAACGTGAGTACAAATGTACCCAGCAAGACTTACATCAGAACTAACTACATATGCATCATTATCAACAAATGGGATGATGGGGTTTAACTGCAGCAAGCCAGCTTTGACTCGGTGGCTATCCTGAACTACGACTGCAATGTAACTCTTTTGAGGTGGCGCACACGAGTCCACATATTCACCATATCAATACACCACTATGGATCCACTCCCGTCTCCCTACGAGAGCGCCATCCATAGCACTCACGCTTATCTTGCGTATTTTAGAGTATCCACTTTCACTTGTCTATGAACTGATATAAGCAACCCAGAAGTCCTTTACCGTGGACACGGCTATTCGAATAGATGATGTTAACCCTGCAGGGGTGTACTTCTTCATACATGTTTCCACCACTTAGCGTCTGCACACGACATGTGCTCGGCAGACTTCAAGCGAAAGCCGACGTGGGTGTAGACCACGACCTACCTAAACACCTAAGTCTCTGGTCCAGGTTTATCGCCTATTCGGGTTCCATCCATGAGGAGATCCGGCCGGAGTTTCGCTCACAGCCCCAAACGATGTGAACAGGGTTCC
>NW_025233524.1:0-8014 GCF_018294505.1 Triticum aestivum | reverse complement strand
GGTAAAGGTATCGATGAGAGGCCATGTAGGAGTACATGGTGGGTTGTTTCATTGAAGCCGACCTTAAGCACTGAGATCTGTATATGTGATTTAAGATACAGCTACTACCATGCATTGGGCCCTGAAATATGACCCCGCTCGACTTCTTATTCACCCTAGCTCTCTGTCCAGGAGTTGCAAGTAGTTTCTGGTGTTTGTAGCCTACTGGAGGCCGTGGACAGCGCTGACCGTAGGGGTGGGCTGTGATGCGGTAGGTACGTGGCCGGGTGTACCGAATACCCGTTAGGTATCTCGGGAACCCTGTTCACATCGTTCGGGGCCGTATGGGAAACCTCGGCCGGACTCCCTGCGGATGGAACCTGAATAGGCGATAAACCTGGACTAGAGGCTTAAGTGTTTAGGTAGGTCGTGGTCTACACCCACGTCGGCTTTCGCTTGAAGTCTGCCGAGCACATGTCGTGTGCAGACGCTAAGTGGTGGAAACATGTATGAGGAAGTACACCCCTGCATGGTTAACATGATCTATTCGAATAGCCGCGTCCGCGGTAAAGGACTACTTGGTTGCCTATACAGTTCATAGACAAGTAAATGGAAACTACTAAAAGCCTCAAGATAAGTGTGAGTGCCGAGGATGGCTCTTCCGTAGGAAGACGGAGGTGGATCCTCGGTAGTGTATTGAAGTGGTGAGTAGTGGACTCGTGTGCGCAAAACCATTTCAAGTTGGAGTATCGTAGGATAGTCTAGCCAAGAGTCAAAGCTGGCTTGCTGCAATAACTCCACCAACCCTTCTTGATACTATGCATGTATGTAGGATCTGATGTAAGTCTTGCTGAGTACCTTTGTACTCATCTTGCTATAATCTACATTTTTACAGCAGACGCTGCAACCCCTTCTGATGGGTTCTATGTAGACGTTGACATCAACGGGTAGGCTAAAGACCCAGGTGGTGACCCTGAGCTTGTGGAGGACCACGTAGTATAGCTAGGCTTTCCAAGCCTCTTTTATTTTACTAGTTGTCTGTACCCAGACAAGTTACTTCCGCTGCTGGTTTGTATGACTGTATGACTTGTATGTGGGGTCGTGAGACCCGTACCTTTGTGTATGTTATGTATGGCTCACTGAGCCTTAAATAAAGTACTTGTGTCATAGAGTCATGTTGTGATGCTTCGTTGTATTGCACATATCGAGCATATTGTGTGTATGATTGAAATGCTTGGTATGTGTGGGATCTGACTATCTAGTTGTTTATCTTTAGTAGCCTCTCTTACCGGGAAATGTCTCCTAGTGTTACCGCTGAGCCATGGTAGCTTGCTACTGCTCTGGAACACTTAGGCTGGCCGGCATGTGTCCTTCTTCGTTCCTGTGTCTGTCCCTTCGGGGAAATGTCACGCTTTGAGTACCGGAGTCCTGTTAGCCCGCTACAGCCCGGTTTACCGGAGTCCTTCTAGCCCAGTGCTACAGCCCGGACCCACTTGCTGATGACCGACACGTTCGAAGCTGGGTCATGGATGCCTGTCCCTGTAAGTCTATGCCACTTTGGGTTTACGACTAGTCATGTCAGCCCGGGCTCTTTATCATATGGATGCTAGCGACACTATCATATACGTGAGCCAAAAGGCGCAAACGGTCCCGGGAAAAGGTAAGACGACACCCGTGGGGATACCGTGCGTGAGGCCGCAAAGTGATATGAGGTGTTACCAGCTAGATCGATGTGACATCGAGTCGGGGTCCTGACAGCGTTGGCATCAGAGCCGGACTGCCTGTAGGTTCTCCAAGCCAAACTGGTCGATGTTGAGTCTAGAAATTCTTTAGTTATATGTAGGGGAATTGTTTGTGGGTTGGAACGTAAGGCTCTTTTTACTCCTTATACCTTATGACTTTCTGATCTGAGTCAGTCCATTCTTCCACCGGGGGGTTAAGGAATTAGGATCTGTTCTCTCTATCAGGATCACGAGTTACTAATCAGTAGTACCTTATAAGTTGGATGGTTACCAGCCTAGTTCAGTTCTACTACCACATTATGTTGTTAGAATGGTTTTGGAACTTTGATATGATGATGTTGAGTATGCACGAAATCCCTTGTCAAATGTCTCAATATCCCTTTTGAGCATTTACAGCTGTTATGCTGCCGAAATTTTGCTAGAAATTCTAATGCCTTTGCATTATGATTATGCTTTCAGATGGCCACTCGCGACCTCAATCAAGTGGTTCGCCTAACTCGATGCCTAGATGTACCCGGCCATACTGCTAAGTTGGTCAGGGTAATGACTGAGGCTGGATACCGCTGGTATCCTGAGTACACGGTCGAAGAGCAATTCCGAGATTTTAATCAAAGCCAGTATCTCTGCACTGTCAGGATATTTCCATCTTATCCTGGATCTACCGAGCCTCTTCACTGCTCCTATGGACTCGGGGTTACTATTGAGATGGCTGTGCAGGACGCCGCCTACTCTATGATGACCATTATGCGAGTCAGATCTGGGTTATTTCGGGACTCTGATTTCCGGTATATGCCAGGATCACTTCCGGGAGCACAAGGGTATCTCCAGGCTATCTATGCTGACTCCACTCAGGAGGATTCACGGACTCGCACCACTGCTGAGATGCTCGAGGATAAGGACCGTGAAAATCGGGCCTTAAGGTTAGAGCTCTTCAATACCCGTGCTGACCACTGGGCCACTTTGACTCGGTTCGCACCGGCGGTGCAAGCTGGATATTCAGATATGTGCGATCTCTATCCTGTGAGATCTGCTCTGCCAGACGTGATGGTTTGGCGTGATGTAGGAGGCATCACCCCACCTCGCGGTCCCCGCAGGCCACCGTTTGTTGGTCCAAGGCCTCATCCTAGCCCCTATGGTCCACAAGCTCCGCGAGACCGTCTGTTTCCGGATGATCATGTTGAACTTCCAGGCTATGGAGGTGACTTCTACGAGGACTACTACGGATCGGTCTGAGTTAGTGGTAGTAACACTGGTTCGCACTAGCTATGTCGTCTATCGTCCTGCGTGACTCGTGGGATATGACCTAGTCTGTACTCCTTCCGGAGGTGTAGAAAAATAATGTATAGGAGCTTGGAATGCCTCCGATGAGATGTAATCCTCTTTTCACCGTATTAGTACTTTGTTTGGTCTTGTACTAAACCCTGTATGGTGTGTATGACGATGGAATAAAAGAAGCAGTTTCTGTATCTATCATGTCATACGGATGATCATCTTGCATTCCGAGTTATTCCTCACATTATGTATCCTATGTCGGAATTTTATCATTCTGACTAAATCATTGTCTTGTTTACCTAGAATGGTCAACACGCGCGCTAACCCTGCTTCCCAAGAGCAGGCCGAAGGCAGTGAAGCCAGGAATGAAAATCTGCCTCATCCTCCTTCACTAGCCGAGGTGATGATGGAAGCTGAGAGAAACAAGCGGGAGACAAACCGTTTGTTGGAGCCTATTGAACAGAATACAGCACACCATCAGAGGGCTAACGTGGTGTCACTCAGTGATTTTATCAAATTGCAACCACCCACGTTCCACCACTCCGCCGAGCCTCTCGACGCTGATGACTGGCTTCGCAGTATCTCTCACAAACTGCGTTCTGCGCTGGTAGCGGAGGCTGACAAGGTCACCTTTGCTGCATATCATCTTGAAGGCCCCGCCAGTCTATGGTGGGAGAATTATGGAGCTATGCGCCCAGCGGGTCATGTCACTACTTGGGCTGAGTTCAGCGAGGCTTTCCGTGAACATCACATTCCGGAGGGTCTCATGGACCGTAAACGTGAAGAATTTTGCAGTTTCACCCAAGGCCGACTTTCTGTTGATGCCTATAGCAGAGAGTTCGGTAATCTCGCCCGATATGCAACTGAGGAAGTGTCTACTGACGCCAAGAAGCAAGCAAGGTTCCGTAAGGGCCTTAGTCCTGAGCTTCGCCGCGACCTCCGTCTGCATGAGTGCACATCTTTTTCGAAACTTGTCAACAAAGCCATCAGTGCTGAAACTGGTCAGACTGACTATGACGCAACACGCAAGCATGGACGTGACATGGGTTCCTCGTCCGGTGCTGGTCCTCAGAAGCGCCGCGTGTGGGTACCCAACACCGCCCTGCCACCCAGGTTCACACCGAGGCCATCTTTCCAGGCGCCTCGCCCCGTTCAACAGTCTGCTCCAGCCAAGCCCTATGGGGGTCCAACCAATAATGTTCCTCCACGTACCAGTTCCGTGACTTGTTTCAAGTGTGGGGAATCTGGTCACTATATGCGTGAATGCCCCCAGACCAACCCCAATCAATCTGCTAAAGCTGTTGGCCGTGGCAAGCCGACAGGAAAAGTATTCCACGCCAAGCCGGTCACCGTTTCACGTGGCCATGTCAACTGTGTCTCTGCCGAAGAAGCTCAAGAGGATCCCAACGTCGTTCTCGGTACGCTTCTTGTTAATTGCCACCCGGCATCTGTCCTTTTCGATACAGGAGCCTCTCATTCCTTTATATCTGAAAATTATGCTCGTTTGCATAACGTTGCATTCTGTGACATGCCATCCACTATGGAAATCTCTACCCCTGGGTCTAGATGGCAGACCTCTAGGGTAAGTTATGGAAATGAGATCCAAGTCGACAGACTTGTTTTCCTTGCGTCTTTGATAGCCCTTAAATCTTCAGATATTAATATCATTCTGGGTATGGACTGGATGTCAGCTCATCATGCCCAAATTGATTGCTTCTCTAGGACTGTTCAACTCACCCATCCTTCGGGGAAGATAGTCCATGTCTTGACCCGAATAGCCAAGCGACAATTATATTCTCTTAACGCCAGCCCCTTGCCAGACCTTGAGGACGTTCCGGTAGTCCGTGACTTCCCGGATGTCTTCCCAGAGGAATTGCCAGGTGTTCCACCTGACAGGGATGTTGAGTTCGTAATAGACCTCATTCCAGGAACCGTTCCGATTGCTAGAAGACCCTACAAGATGGCACCTCTAGAACTAGCCGAGCTTAAGAAACAACTCGATGAGTCCTTGAAAAAGGGTTTCATCCGCCCTAGCTCATCTCCGTGGGCTTGCCCCGTCCTATTCGTCAAGAAGAAGGATGGTACGGACCGGATGGTTGTAGATTACCGACCTGTCAACTTGGTCACAATCAAGAACAAATACCCGCTTCCCAGGATCAACGACCTGTATGATCAGCTCGCTGGATCCTCAGTCTGCTCCAAGATGGATTTGAGGTTGGGCTACCATCAAATCAAAATCAGAAACGTGGACATTCCTAAAACGGCCTTTGTTACTCGTTATGGCCAATACGAGTACACCGTCATGTCCTTCGGTTTAACCAACGCTCCAGCCACCTTTTCTCGGTTAATAAACTCGATCTTCATGGAGTATTTGGATAAATTCGTCGTAGTTTATCTCGATGATATACTCATCTACTCCAAGAACGAGGAAGAACATGCCGAACATCTAAGGCTAGTGTTGAAGAAACTTCGAGAGCATCGCCTTTATGCCAAATTCTCTAAATGTGAATTCTGGTTGTCAGAAGTGACCTATCTGGGTCATGTAATATCTGGTAAAGGTATTGCTGTTAACCCTGAGCGAGTTCAAGCCGTCCTTAACTGGACTCCACCCGAATCGGTCAAGCAAGTTCGGAGTTTTCTAGGCTTAGCGAGCTATTGTCGTCGCTTTGTCGAGAACTTCTCCAAGGTTGCCAAACCTCTAACCGAACTCCTCAAGAAAGATAAGAAGTTCGAATGGACTCCACAATGTGAGCACAGCTTTCAGGAACTGAAAAGACGCCTGACTTCTGCTCCCATGCTGGTACCGCCAGACTTCTCCAAGGACTTCGTTATCTACTTCGACGCCTCGCGACAAGGACTAGGTTGCATTCTCATGCAAGATCGACACGTAATTGCTTACGCTTCACGGCAATTGCACCCACATGAGGAGAATTATCCTACTCATGATCTAGAGCTTGCAGCCGTAGTCTATGCACTTAAGACCTGGCGGCATTACCTCCTCGGAAATCGTTGCGAAATATTCACTGATCACCAAAGTCTGAAGTATATTTTCACCCAACCGGATTTGAATCTCAGGCAGAGACGTTGGGTTGAATTGATCACAGACTTCGACTTAGGAATAACCTACACCCCAGGGAAAGCCAACGTCATGGCTGATGCGCTAAGTCGTAAATCTTATTGTAACAACCTGATGTTACAACAAAGTCAACCGCTTCTCCATGAGGAATTTCGGAAGCTTAACCTTCACATTGTACCTCAAGGTTTTCTTTCCACCTTGGTAGCAAAACCTACCCTTACGGATCAAAGCATCGCTGCCCAAAAGCGAGATAAGGGAATATCTAAAATCAAAGAGAACATTGCTAGCGGAGGTGCTAGTTGTTTCTCCACCAATGACCATGGTGTTGTGTACTTTGAGAACCGTCTAGTGGTTCCCAAGAACCAGCATCTACGGCAGTTGATCCTTAAGGAGGCTCATGAATCTCCTCTCACCATTCATCCCGGTAGCACTAAAATGTATCAGGACCTACGCCAGAGGTTCTGGTGGACTAGGATGAAAAGAGAAATTGCTCAGTATATTGCTAATTGCGACGTCTGTCGTCGTGTAAAAGCAGAGCATCAACGGCCTGCTGGCACTCTTCAACCCTTAGCTATTCCTGAATGGAAATGGGATAAGATTGGTATGGATTTCATTACCGGTTTTCCCAGGACCAAAAGAGGGAATAATGCTATTTTCGTCGTGGTCGATCGTCTTTCCAAGGTAGCTCATTTCCTACCTGTTCGTGAGAGTATAACCGCTAGTCAGCTGGCAGACTTATACATCTCCCGAATAGTGTCCCTTCATGGTGTTCCTTTGGAAATCAATTCGGATCGAGGAAGTCTTTTCACCTCTCGATTTTGGGAAAGTTTCCAAAATGCTATGGGAACTCGTCTCTCCTTTAGCACCGCCTTCCACCCTCAGTCGAGTGGTCAAGTGGAACGCGTCAATCAGATTCTAGAAGACATGCTTCGAGCCTCTGTTATCTCTTTCGGAATGGACTGGGAGAAGTGCCTTCCATTTGCCGAATTCGCTTACAACAACAGCTATCAATCTAGCTTGGGTAAAGCCCCTTTTGAAGTTCTCTATGGACGACGATGTCGAACACCCCTTAATTGGTCAGAAACCGGGGAAAGACAATTCTTTGGCCCGGATATGATTCAGGAAGCAGAAGAACAAGTTCGCATCGTTCGTGAAAAGTTGAAAACAGCCCAATCTCGTCAAAAGAGTCAATATGACCGAAAACATAAGGCTATGACTTTCGAGGTTGACGAGAAAGCTTATCTTCGGGTCACCCCTCTGAAGGGAACCCATCGCTTTGGTATCAAAGGCAAATTGGCTCCTCGTTACATTGGACCCTTTCGCATTCTCGCCAAACGAGGAGAAGTTGCCTACCAATTGGAACTACCTCCGCACCTCTCCAGGGTCCACGATGTCTTCCACGTTTCTCAACTCAGGCGTTGCTTCTCGGATCCTATCCGTGAAGTGGACCACGAAACGCTTGATCTCCAAGATGATCTTACATATCAAGAGTACCCCATTCGTATCCTCGATCAAGCCGAACGTACCACGCGACGTCATAATATCAAGTTTCTCAAGGTTCAATGGTCGCACCATTCTGAGGATGAAGCAACTTGGGAAAGGGAGGATCGTCTTCGACTTGAATATCCCGCCTTCTTCTCGGAGGAACCCAAATCTCGGGACGAGATTCTTTTGAGTGGGGGTGAGTTGTCACACCCTAGCTAGTCATGCATTAGAGTGTTGCATCATGTTTACTCTTTCATCAGAAACTTGAAATGGGGATGACAGAACCCCCAGTCCCCTCTGAAACCAACTAGGGTTACTAAAATAATTTTTCAATGAACCTGAAATGCCCTTCTAAAATGCCCATCATTTTTGCCTTGGTTCAGAACCTCTGCCAAAAGTGGTGCACATTTTCCTAGGCCATCCTAGGGTTTTTGATTTAAATCATAAATATTTGAATTTG
>NW_025233523.1:6346-8015 GCF_018294505.1 Triticum aestivum | reverse complement strand
AATGAACTCTGAAAATGTCGAAACTTGGCATGGTATCATAATTTCACCCACATAGCATGTGCAAAAGAGTAGAGAGGGTTACGGCAAAAACTGGACGCACTTCGTGTACAAACTGGACAATCTCTTTCGGAGTATCAGGGTTTCGGACGAGAACTCATCTGTTACACTGGCACTTCATTTTTTTAAAATTATTACAACTCCAGACTTTCTTTGCGTTCCGTACGCACCATTCAAAGCGACGTCATCAATTTTCAAAACTTTCTGACATCATTTGCTATTTTTTAGTCATTTACCGATTTGTTTAGAGAGCTAAATGACCGTGAAATTGAAAATCACTACAAAATGAACTCTGAAAATGTCGAAACTTGGCATGGTATCATCATTTCACCCACATAACATGTGCAAAAGAGAGATAGGGTTACGGCAAAAACTGGACGCACTTCGTGTACAAACAAGAAAATCACTTTGGAAGTATCAGGGTTTCTGGCGAGAACTCATCTGTTACATGGGCACTTCATTTTTTTAAACTTATTACAAC
Organism: Triticum aestivum; assembly: GCF_018294505.1. Taxonomy (NCBI): domain Eukaryota; kingdom Viridiplantae; phylum Streptophyta; class Magnoliopsida; order Poales; family Poaceae; genus Triticum; species Triticum aestivum. Next base: position 7,477 of record NW_025233523.1, on the reverse strand, counting down.
TCCAGACTTTTTTTTGCGTTCCGTACACACCATTGAAATTGACGTCATCAATTTTCAAAACTTTCTGATATCATTTGCTATTTTTCAGTCATTTACCGATTTGTTTAGAGAGCTAAATGACCGTGAAATTGAAAATCACTACAAAATGAACTCTGAAAATGTCGAAACTTGGCATGGTATCATCATTTCACCCACATAGCATGTGCAAAAGAGTAGAGAGGGTTACGGCAAAAACTGGACGCACTTCGTGTACAAACTGGACAATCTCTTTCGGAGTATCCGGGTTTCAGACGAGAACTCATCTGTTACACTGGCACTTCATTTTTTTAAACTTATTACAACTCCAGACTTTCTTTGCGTTCCGTACGCACCATTCAAAGCGACGTCATCAATTTTAAAACTTTCTGACATCATTTGCTATTTTTCAGTCATTTACCGATTTGTTTAGAGAGCTAAATGACCGTGAAATTTAAAATCACTACAAAATGAACTCTCAAAATGTCGAAACTTGGCATGGTATCATCATTTCACCCACATAGCATGTGCAAAAGAGTAGAGAGGGTTACGACAAAAACTGGACGCACTTCGTGTACAAACTGGACAATCTCTTTCGGAGTATCAGGGTTTCGGACGAGAACTCATCTGTTAGACTGGCACTTCATTTTCTTAAACATATTACAACTCCAGACTTTTATTGCGTTCCGTACGCACCATTCAATGCGACGTCATCAATTTTCAACACTTTCTGACATCATTTGCAATTTTTGAGTCATTTACCGATTTGTTTAGAGAGCTAAATGACCGTGAAATTGAAAATCACTACAAAATGAACTCTGAAAATGTCGAAACTTGGCATGGTATCATCATTTCACCCACATAGCATGTGCAAAACAGTAGATAGGGTTACGGCAAAAACTGGACGCACTTCGTGTACAAACTGGACAATCTCTTTCGGAGTATCAGGGTTTCGGACGAGAACTTATCTGTTACATGGGCACTTCATTTTTTTAACTTATTACAACTCCATACTTTTTTGCGTTCCGTACACACCATTCAAAGCGACGTCATCAATTTTCAAAACATTCTGACATCATTTGCTATTTTTTAGTCATTTACCGATTTGTTTAGAGA
>NW_025233523.1:0-1943 GCF_018294505.1 Triticum aestivum | reverse complement strand
GGCACTTCATTTTTTTAAACTTATTACAACTCCAGACTTTCTTTGCGTTCCGTACGCACCATTCAAAGCGACGTCATCAGTTTTCAAAACATTCTGACATCATTTGCTATTTTTCAGTCATTTACCGATTTGTTTAGAGAGCTAAATGACCGTGAAATTGAAAATAACTACAAAATGAACTCTCAAAATGTCGAAACTTGGCATGGTATCATCATTTCACCCACATAGCATGTGCAAAAGAGTAGAGAGGGTTACGGCAAAAACTGGACGCACTTCGTGTACAAACTGGACAATCTCTTTCGGAGTATAAGGGTTTCGGACGAGAACTCATCTGTTACACTGGCACTTCATATTTTTAAACTTATTACAACTCCAGACTTTCTTTGCGTTCCGTACGCACCATTCAAAGCGACGTCATCAGTTTTCAAAACTTTCTGACATCATTTGCTATTTTTCAGTCATTTACCGATTTGTTTAGAGAGCTAAATGACCGTGAAATTGAAAAACACTACAAAATGAACTCTCAAAATGTCGAAACTTGGCATGGTATCATCATTTCACCCACATAGCATGTGCAAAAGAGTAGAGAGGGTTACGGCAAAAACTGGACGCACTTCGTGTACAAACTGGACAATCTCTTTCGGAGTATCAGGGTTTCGGACGAGAACTCATCTGTTAGACTGGCACTTCATTTTCTTAAACATATTACAACTCCAGACTTTTATTGCGTTCCGTACGCACCATTCAATGCGACGTCATCAATTTTCAACACTTTCTGACATCATTTGCAATTTTTGAGTCATTTACCGATTTGTTTAGAGAGCTAAATGACCGTGAAATTGAAAATCACTACAAAATGAACTCTGAAAATGTCGAAACTTGGCATGGTATCATCATTTCACCCACATAGCATGTGCAAAACAGTAGATAGGGTTACGGCAAAAACTGGACGCACTTCGTGTACAAACTGGACAATCTCTTTCGGAGTATGAGGGTTTCGGACGAGAACTTATCTGTTACATGGGCACTTCATTTTTTTAACTTATTACAACTCCAGACTTTTTTGCGTTCCGTACGCACCATTCAAAGCGACGTCATCAATTTTCAAAACATTCTGACATCATTTGCTATTTTTTAGTCATTTACCGATTTGTTTAGAGAGCTAAATGACAGTGAAATTGAAAATCACTACAAAATGAACTCTGAAAATGTCGAAACTTGGCATGGTATCATCATTTCACCCACATAGCATGTGCAAAAGAGAGAGAGGGTTACGGCAAAAACTGGACGCACTTCGTGTACAAACTAGAAAATCACTTTGGAAGTATCAGGGTTTCTGAAGAGAACTCATCTGTTACATGGGCACTTCATTTTTTTAAACTTATTACAACTCCAGACTTTTTTTGCGTTCCGTACACACCATTGAAAGCGACGTCATCAATTTTCAAAACTTTCTGATATCATTTTCTATTTTTCAATCATTTACCGATTTGTTTAGAGAGCTAAATGACCGTGAAATTGAAAATCACTACAAAACGAACTCTGAAAATGTCGAAACTTGGCATGGTATCATAATTTCACCCACATAGCATGTGCAAAAGAGTAGAGAGGGTTACGGCAAGAACTGGACGCACTTCGTGTACAAACTGGACAATCTCTTTCGGAGTATCAGGGTTTCGGACAAGAACTCATCTGTTACCCTGGCACTTCATTTTTTTAAACTTATTACAACTCCAGACTTTCTTTGCGTTCCGTACGCACCATTCAAAGCAACGTCATCAATTTTCAAAACTTTCTGACATCATTTGCTATTTTTCAGTCATTTACCGATTTGTTTAGAGAGCTAAATGACCGTGAAATTGAAAATCACTACAAAATGAACTCTCAAAATGTCGAAACTTGGCATGGTATCATCATTTCACCCACATAGCATGTGCAAAAGA
>NW_025233522.1:5994-8018 GCF_018294505.1 Triticum aestivum | reverse complement strand
CGCTCACTTTTATCATTAGTTACCTTGCTGTTTTTATATTTTCAGATTACAAAAACCTTTATATACCATCCATATACCACTTGTATCACCATCTCTTCGCCGAACTAGTGCACCTATACAATTTACCATTGTATTGGGTGTGTTGGGGACACAAGAGACTCTTTGTTATTTGGTTGCAGGGTTGCTTGAGAGAGACCATCTTCATCCTACGCCTCCTACGGATTGATAAATCTTAGGTCATCCACTTGAGGGAAATTTGCTACTGTCCTACAAACCTCTGCACTTGGAGGCCCAACAACGTCTACAAGAAGAAGGTTGTGTAGTAGACATCAGCCGCTCGCATCCTCTCCCCACCCCCGGTGTTCGACAGCATGAGTGCTGAGCTCGATGCCCTAGTGGCCGAGGCCACTGCCACCCCACTCGTCTTCAATGGTCAGCGCGAGCCGGCCATAATGAGAAGCAAGCGAAAAAAAGGCAAACGGAAAAAAGGCGAATGAAACGGCAAGGGTGAATTGGGGGAGAGGAAAACGAGAGGCAAATGGCAAATAATGTAATGCGAGGGATAAGAGTTTATGATGGTTACTTGGTATGTCTTGATTTGTGCGTAGACTCCCTGGCAACGGCGCCAGAAATTCTTCTTGCTACCTCTTGAGCGTTGCGTTGGTTTTCCCTTGAAGAGGAAAGGGTGATGCAGCAAAGTAGCGTAAGTATTTCCCTCAGTTTTTGAGAACCAAGGTATCAATCCAGTAGGAGGCCACACGCAAGTCCCTTGTACCTACACAAACAAATAAGAACCTCACAACCAACGCGATAAAGGGGTTGTCAATCCTTTCACGGTCACTTACGAGAGTGAGATCTGATAGAGATAATAATGATAAGATCAATATTTTCGGTATTTTTATGATATAGATTGAAAGTAAAGATTACAAAGTAAAATAGATTCGAAACTTATATGATGGAAAATAGACCCGGGGGTCATAGGTTTCACTAGTGGCTTCTATCAAGATAGCATAAGTATTGCGGTGGGTGAACAAATTACTGTCGAGCAATTGATAGAAAAGCGAATAATTATGAGAATATCTAGGCATGATCATGTATATAGGCATCATGTCCATGACAAGTAGACCGACTCCTGCCTGCGTCTACTACTATTACTCCACACATCGGCCGCTATCCAGCATGCATCTAGAGTATTAAGTTCATAAGAACAGAGTGACGCCTTAGCTAAGATGACATGATGTAGAGGGATAAACTCAAGCAATATGATATAAACCCCATCTTTTTATCCTCGATGGCAGTAATACAATGCGTGTCCTTTCCCTTTCTGTCACTGGGATCGAGCATCGGAAGATTGAACCCAAAGCTAAGCACTTCTCTCATTGCAAGAACGATCAATCTAGTAGGGCAAACCAAACTGATAATTCGAAGAGACTTGCAAAGATAACCAATCACGCATAAAAGATTTCAGAGAAGAATCAAATATTATTCATAGATAGACTTGATCATAAACCCACAATTCATCGGATGTTGACAAACACACCGCAAAAAGAGTTACATCGAATAGATATCCAAGAAGATCGAGGAGAACTTTGTATTGAGATCCAAAGAGAGAGAAGAAGCCATCTAGCTACTAGCTATGGACCCGAAGGTCTGAAGTAAACTACTCACACATCATCGGAGGGGCCATGGAGTTGATGTAGAGGCCCTCCGTGATCGATGCCCCCTCCGGCGGAGCTCCGGAAAAGCCCCCAAGATGGGATCTCTTGGGTACAGAAGGTTGCGGCGGTGGAAATAGGGTTTCGTGGTGCTCCTGGATGTTTTCGGGGTATGTGAACATATATAGGAGGAAGAAGTAGGTCGGTTGAGCCACGAGGGGGGAGGGCGCGCCCCCTACCTCGTGGACACCTCGTTGGTTGCTTGACGTCCACTCCAAGTCCTCTGGATCACGTTTGTTCCCAAAATCATGCTCCAGAAGGTTTCATTCCGCTTGGACTCCGTTCGATATTCCTTTTCTGCGAAACACT
>NW_025233522.1:0-2865 GCF_018294505.1 Triticum aestivum | reverse complement strand
TTATCATGGCTTATGTGATATGGGTGCTAGTGCTAGTGTAATACCTATTGACTTATACGAAGAAATTAAGAATGAAATTGCACCTGCTGAGTTAGAAGGTATTGATGTCACAATTAAACTTGCCAATAGAGATACTATTTCAACAATTGGAATTGTTAGAGATGTTGAAGTCTTGTGTGGGAAAACTAAATATCCTGCTGATTTTCTTGTTCTTGGTTCCCCACAAGATAGCTTTTGTCCCATTATATTTGGTAGACCCTTCTTAAATACTGTCAATGCTACCATAGATTGCACAAAGAATGTTGTTACTATTGGCTTGGATGATATGGTTCATGAGTTTAATTTCTCTAAATTTAGTAAACAACATCATGAGGAAGAATTACCTAGTAAAGATGAAATTATTGGTCTAGCTTCTATTGCCGTACCTCCTAGTGATCCTTTAGAACACTATTTGCTAGACCATCAGAATGATATGTTCATGAATGAAAGAAGGGAAATAGATGAAGTATTCTTTAAACAGGAACCTATTGTGTAACATAATTTTCCTGTTGAAATTTTAGGGGATCCTCCTCCACCCAAGAGTGATCCCGTGTTTGAGATTAAAACTTTTCCTGATAATCTTAAATATTCTTACCTTGATGAAAAGAAGATATATCCTGTTATTATTAGTGCTAACCTTTCAGAGCATGAAGAAGAAAGATTATTGAAAACTCTGAAGAAGCATCGTGTTGCTATTGGATATACTCTTGATGATCTTAAGGGCATTAGTCCCACTCTATGTCAACATAAAATAAATTTGGAAGCAGATGCCAAACCAGTTCGTGATCCTCAACGACGTCTGAATCCTAAAATGAAAGAAGTGGTAAGAAAAGAAATACTAAAGCTTCTGGAGGCAGGTATAATCTATCCCGTTGCTGATAGTGAGTGGGTAAGTCCTGTCCATTGTGTCCCTAAGAAGGGAGGTATTACTGTTGTTCCTAATGATAAAGATGAATTGATTCCACATAGAATTATCATATGTTATAGGATGGTAATTGATTTCCGCAAATTAAATAAAGCTACTAAGAAAGATCATTACCCGTTACCTTTTATTGATCAAATGCTAGAAAGATTATGCAAACATACACACTATTGCTTTCTAGATGGTTATTCTGGTTTCTCTCAAATACCTGTGTCGGCTAGAGATCAATCAAAGACTACTTTTACATGCCCCTTTTGGTACTTTTGCTTATAGATGTATGCCTTTTGGTTTATGTAATGCACCTGCTACCTTTCAAAGATGCATGATGGCTATATTCTCTGACTTTTGTGAAAAGATTTGTGAGATTTTCATGGACGATTTTTTCGTCTATGGTTCCTCTTTTGATGATTGCTTGAGCAATCTTGACCGAGTTTTGCAAAGATGTGAAGAAACTAATCTTGTCTTGAATTGGGAAAAGTGCCACTTTATGGTTAATGAAGGTATTGTCTTGGGGCACAAAGTTTCTGAAAGAGGTATTGAAGTTGATAAAGCCAAGGTTGATGCTATTGAAAAGGTGCCATGTCCCAAGGACATCAAAGGTATAAGAAGTTTCCTTGGTCACGCTGGATTTTACAGGAGGTTCATTAAGGACTTCTCAAAAATTTCTCGGCCTCTGACTAATTTATTGCAAAAAGATATACCATTTGTCTTTGATGATGATTGTGTAGAAGCATTTGAAATACTTAAGAAAGCATTAGTCTCTGCACCTATTGTTCAGCCACCTGATTTGAATTTACCCTTTGAAATTATGTGTGATGCCAGTGATTATGCTGTAGGTGCTGTTCTAGGGCAAAGAGTTGATAAGAAATTAAATGTTATTCATTATGCTAGTAAGACTCTAGACAATGCTCAAAGAAATTATGCTACTACTAAAAAAGAGCTTTTAGCAGTTGTATTTTCTTGTGATAAGTTTAGACCTGATATTATTGATTCTAAAGTAACTATTCAAACTGATCATGCTGCTATTAAATACCTCATGGAAAAGAAAGATGCTAAACCTAGACTTATTAGATGGGTTCTCTTGCTACAAGAATTTGATTTGCATATTGTTGATAGAAAAGGAGCTGAGAACCCCGTTGCAGACAACTTGTCTAGGTTAGAGAATGTTCTTGATGACCCACTACCTATTAATGATAGCTTTCCTGATGAACAATTAAATGTTATAAGTACTTCTCGTAGTACTCCATGGTATGTTGATTATGCTAATTATATTGTTGCTAAGTTTATACCACCTAGCTTCACATACCAGCAAAAGAAAAAGGTTTTCTATGACTTGAGACATTACTTTTGGGATGACCCACATCTTTATAAAGAAGGAGTAGATGGTGTTATTAGACGTTGTGTACCTGAGCATGAACAGGAACAGATCCTACGCAAGTGTCACTCCGAGTCTTATGGAGGACACCACACCGGAGATAGAACTGCACATAAGGTATTGCAATCTGGTTTTTATTGGCCTACTCTCTTCAAGGATGCCCGTAAGTTTGTCTTGTCTTGTGATGAATGTCAAAGAATTGGTAATATTAGTAGACGTCAAGAAATGCCTATGAATTATTCACTTGTTATTGAACCGTTTGATGTTTGGGGCTTTGATTATATGGGACCTTTTCCTGCCTCTAATGGATACACACATATTCTAATTGCTGTTGATTACATTACTAAGTGGGTAGAAGCTATTCCAAGTAGTAGTGTTGATCACAACACTTCTATTAAAATGCTTAAGGAAGTTATTTTTCCAAGGTTTGGAGTCCCTAGATATTTAATGACTGATGGTGGTTCACACTTTATTCATGGTGCTTTCCGTAAAATGCTTGCTAAATATGATGTTAATCATAGAATTGCAT
>NW_025233521.1:0-8019 GCF_018294505.1 Triticum aestivum | reverse complement strand
AAACTAGAGCTATTTTTTACTGCGGGTAACACGAAAGTTCGGGAGTCCTTCTCTGTCACGTCTCGGAGTATGGCGTGATCTGGAAGTCGAAAACAACGCAACAATTACTGGACTTGGACTATAACTGATGGCGGATATGAATCTGGTGGAAACTCGGACTGGTGGCGGAGATATGTAGGGCGGTGGAACACAGACTGGTGGCTAATCTGTGATGGAGGTGGACTCGGATTATCGTGATGGCGGTGGATATGTGGTATATGGCTGCGGTGATGACGATGGTGGTAGATGGCAGCGGTGATGACGATGGAGGTATATGGCAGCGGTGATGATGATGATGCGGCGGCGGCGTGACAACTTGTGAACAGAACTCAAAACTCTAAAGGACTAGACACTTAGACCAGCAACTAGACACGACGATGCAACCGCAAATTCAACAACGCAAATACAGGAAAGATCATGCAATGACTCAGACTGGTTCGGATATGATGAACTAAGCCTAATTTTTTTGTGGCGTTTTCGTGGACTATAGGTATGAAAAACATACTCGATCTAAACTATGAAAAACTGTAAAATCTCACCGAGCAACCTGGAAATCTGATTCCACTTGATAGAGGCAAAGGTGTCCCATCTTTCGATGAGATGGTGGCTATCATTTTGGTGGAAGTCGACTTTGACGATCTGACTACGAACGTGCGAGGATGTCGCGCCTTAGCAATCGCTAAACCAACTCCGAGAGGTTATTGACCACGCCGAAGCACGATCAACCCGACCACGAGGGTCTATTTCCTGCAAGCAAACGAAGAACAAGCAAGAAACTAAGATTGCAATCTGGATATTGCGAATAACAGAGGAAAGCTTTATTAATGAAGGTGGGGTTCTGTGACGCCTTTGTCTGGTCGTTGAACACAAACAAAGTACGCGAAGTTGCAGCTATGGCGAATTTTAATCTAAACAAAACCCAAAGTCTAAACGACGCCCTAAGGGCTGTATATATGGAGGAAGAGGGGGGAATTTCGTGGCCCTTGGGGAAGGGGTCCGAAACCAACCCTATCTCTTGTTTCCCCACACATACGGACTCTAAAAACAACCTATACTCAAGTATTTCGAAAATACATGGGCCTGGCCCAATAATAAGGTGACGCAGCACCTAGAATAGCCTCTGGACAAAAGTTATGAAGTAGCATCTTGTATACTTCGTCCAAGGCTTCATGCACTTATTATGGTGGCTTCAACGTCCTGGAATCATCACTTGTAACTCCATTCTTGTTCCCCTTGCGCATGCCATCATCTCCATGCTTGTTCTTGCTCCAACGTTCATCCTTCTCCAAGCTAGGCCCTTCATTTGTAAGCAAAACAAATGTATCCAATTTAGGCAGCATCTTATTCTCATGAACATTAGAATCATTACCAAGAAACGAAAGTACCTGGTAATTTAATTGGCGTGCGTGAGCTCTAGTAATTGGTCCAGTATGTATAGCAGCAGGGGCTGTGGGTGTAACAATGGTATTGATGTCCTCATCAACAAGAGTAACCATTCTTCTCCATGAGGAGGTCTTGATTGTCTTCTCTGGATGGAGGCCTTGAATCCGGATGGATCTTCCCCGAAGAGGCACGGTCCCTCACATGGAGTAGATCCGGTACGGATGAGCAATGCTCTATCTCAAATGAGCTATCACAATGCTAACCCTAGCTAGGAGGTGGGAGAGACCTATTTATAGTCATAGTGCAAATGGGGGTCAAAGTGAACGGGTACAAGGGCATCGGTCCGTGGCTGCGGTCACTCAGGTGTCAGACGTCCGGAAGACATCGGTCGTCCGGAGCTTCGGGACGGTCCGGACGTCCGTAGATGTCGGACTTCCATGATTTCGGCTCGGGTGCTGGTCGTCTGGTGGCTTCGGTTTTCCGTTAATTTCCTCTCGGGTGCCCAGGTGCCGGACGTCCGGAGAGCGTCGGTCGTCCGTGGCCTGGGAGTCCTCGGACGTCCGGGCTGGGCCGGTCATCCGTGGCCTGTAGCTCTGTCCTGCCTTCCTTCTCTCGGCTGTAGCATCTCCCGGCGGTTGGACGTCCGGGCCCGGTCGGTCATCCGGTGCATGTAGCTTCCCAAATGGCTCTTCTTCTTGATGTCCATGCTTGGTGTCCTTGCCACCTTGGCCATTGAGTGTAGCTGTCCCGTGGCTCTCCTCCAAGTACCTGATTACACACAGAGTGTCCATATGAGGTAGTAGCCAAGTCTCGTGAGTAGAGAGAGGGAGTTCGGAGAGGAGCGAGTTCACCTTATCTTCAATAGCCCTTGCTCTAGCTCTTGTCATGGGTACAAGTGGTGTTAAGGGAGATGTAGGTACGTCCATGGGGATGAGCGAGGGATGCTCCGCATCAAAAGGATTAGCTCATTTGAGATAGAGCTTTGCTCATCCATACGGATCTCCTTGTGAGAGACCGCGACCTCTTCGGAGAAGATCTACCATGGATTCAAGACCCCTTTACGGGAAGATCCCTCGTGGATTCAAGACCTCCTCTCGGAGATGAGCTACCGCCACTTGTATCGTCCTTTTTTTGGATTTGGACTGTGAATCTCTTTGTGTTCCTTGGATCTAGCACATGTGTGATCATATTCGTGTTGGTTGAGTGTTTTCTCTTGTGTTCCCCTGTGATTTCCCTCATTTCCTTCCGCGCGTTCTTCGTGTTCCTCGTAGGGATCCTCTCCAAACGTGAAAGATCGGCCCCTAGGGTTCCACCCTACATCAGCGAAACTGTCCATCCAATCGATGATTGCCCTTATCGATAATTGTAGTGGCCTTGCCCTTCTCATCAGTTGAGGAAAATGTCCGCTTGAGTCTTCAATTGGGGGCAAGTAACTGCCATGGTTGAGTGTATCAGCTTTGTAGTTGAGTGAAGACCTTGATCTGATGAATCTCATAATCTAAGGAGCGTAAGGTTTCAACTCAAACGGTGACATTGCAACGTTTGCCAAAGTCCTCATGAAGAAATCATGGTAGTTCACGGGAATACCGTGCATGATGTTGAAAAGCAGATTCTTCATGATGCCAACGACTTATCATTTGAGTCGTGGCCTTTGCTTGGACTCAATTTCTTTGTCAGAATGCGGTAGACAGACCTAGGCACATATTGCAATTCATTCACAAGGAATTTTGTCCTTGAGGCTTGACCAGGCTTCAATGGCTTCATCAACACTTGCATAAAGTGATCAGACAGTTCAATTTCAGAATAGATGAGACGTGCACCTTCCGGGGAAGGACTGACAGGCATGGCACGAAGCAATTCAGTAGCCGATGCCTTATAGTGAGTATTTTCGGTCATCCAGTCCAACACCCATGAGTTCACATCTTCAACATTGCCAGTGATGTGCAGCATCGCGTAGAATTGAAGAATGAGTTCTTCATTCCAATCATAGATGTCAGTGCAGAAGTTTAGCAGTCCAGCATCATGAATAGCAGCGAGGACTGGCGTGAAGCAAGGCAATGATTCCATATCCAAGTGAGGAATATGCTCATGGTCGAAGACTTTGTCCTTGTTGAAAAGCACTGAAGAATAGAAATTTGCTTGACTAGCTGTCCAGAAGCGCTTCCTCCTCAGACGAGCAGAACCATAGGGATTGTAGTCAGTGAAGAATACATGCTCATTGAAGAAGGCATCAACCTTGAACTTTGGAGTCTTCGAGAATGGATTCTTCGGTTGGGGCTGAGGAGTGTCAGTCAGTTGCAATACAACCTCTGGAATCTCAATTTCTGGAGCCGCAGGCTGAGGAATTTCAATTTCTGCTTCATTTGCAGCCTAGGCCTCCATTTCTTCAGCAGCATTTTCATCAGCACTAGTGGCTGGAATTTCTTCTTGAATGGAAGGGGCAGTATGTATTTCTTCAGAGCCCATCTAAACTTCTGTTGGTGCTGGGGACTGAGGAATTTGCTGTAGTGGTGTGAATAGAGGAGAGTTGGGGTGTTGACTATCCCAAAAGTCATCGTTCATCACTGGAGTGGTGCAGCCAATGTCCACATCCTCATCCACTTCCATTTCTTCAACGCTGACCTCTTCAGCAGTGAACTGAGGCATTGGCGATGATACCTGAGGGGTTAAAGTGATAACATCATATTCAATTTCTTCATCCATCTTCTCTGTGGAAGCAGCAGAGGGATCTTCTTCAGCAGATTCTTTGGGAATCTGATACTCTTCACCAAAAGGAACAATTTCCTTTGATGGCATGCTTGATAGAGGAACAACATCAATGGGATTGTCAAATGAACTTGTCAAAATCTTTGCCTTCTTGGGGGCAGAAGATACTGAGGCAGCTGATGCTTTCCTCTTCTTAAGAGCAGCTCTCTCCATAGCTTTTGTTTTCTTCACTTCCAGAGCAGATGAAGAATTGGGCTTGGTGTTGGTGCAAGCGGAGCAGAGGGAATTGGAGTAATTTCTTCAGGCACAACTGATGCAGTTGGCCTGTCTTGAGCAATTTCTTCAAGCGCAGCAACAGATGCTTCAGCTAGCCTGGCAGATTCTTCAGGCACAACACTAGTGGTTGCACTGGAGTTTCTTCAGAGGCTGGAATTTCTTCAGCTGCCTTGATGATGCGGAGCATCCCTCGACTACTCGCACCGACTCTCCATCACCAATGCAAGCTCCAAGTGGACCAATGACACGAGCACGTGCACGCGTCATCGAAAACGAGGTTGATTCTCTCCTCTTCGAGTTTCGCTCGGTTTCACATGAGAGTTGGATTCTACCGTCATCGGAAACATTGTGCATGCTTAGGTACCAAGAAGACAATGGTGAGAAGGAGAGGACGGAGACTCAAGTGACCTCGAGGCAAGGGAAGAAAGAGAAGGAAGAAGAGAATGAGAAGGATGAAGAAAGAGGAGAAGGGGCAAACCCCCTAGACGCATCGGGTGCCCGGCCCCTGCAACCCCCGGGTGCCCGGGCCCCTGGCCACCTACAACCGCGCCCTCGGGTGCCCGGGCCTAGGCTGGACAGCCGGCCGGCCCTTGCTGCCCCAGCCGCTGGGCTCCTCCCCGGGTGCCCGGGCTTGAGGCCCCGGGTGCCCGGCCGAGCCACCAGGCCACCTCTAGCGCCCCTCCCCGGGTGCCCAGCCGCCTCGCCCGGCCCTCTCCAGCACCACCCCCGGGTGCCCGGGACTTGGGCCCCGGGTGCCCGGCCACTGGCCAGCCGGCCCCTGAGCAGCCAGGGTGCCCGGCCCAAGTTGCCCGGGTGCCCGGCCCCCGTCGTCCAACCGCACCTTGATGGCCTTTTTGGCATTCTATCCCCCTCTTTTTGCCTTGTTGCTCCCCTAGACTATATAAGTGCACCCCCTAGGTCATTTGGAAGGCTAGCAAAGATTAGACTACACATTTTGAGACTTTTCTCATTGTATCCCCTCCTCCTAGGAGCTCAAGCCCCCACCTTGGGAAGAATCCATAGGATTATCAAGGCCTCCTCTTGGAGAAGATCATTAAGACCTCACATAGTGGGAAGAATTTTACCAAGTGTTACTCTCCTTGTATTGATCTTGTAATCATGTGGATCTTATGTGTGCCACTCTAGTAGATGTGATACTTGGTTTGTTTGAGAGATTTTGTTCTTGGTGTTCTTGGTGTTCTTGAGTTTTTCCTCCTTTTCCCCCTCCAAGAGTGAAAAGATCCTTCATAGGGTTTGACCCTACAACACTTGGTACTTGCAGTTTCATCAGCAACCTGATTTTCATCAGTGGTGCTGGCATTTCCTTCAGTGGCTTGAGCAGATGCTTCAGCCGGAGTGACTTCACTATGCGCAGGATCAGCAGCACATGAAGTGAATTTCTTCGCCATCTTGACGAATCTGAACTTGGCTCCCAGCCATTCTGCCTTGTAGGCGTCAAATTCATCACTGAGCTTTTTGATTTCATATTGAAGTCAAATGAGCTGCTCAGGCGAAAGACTCAGAACATTATCTTTCAGAAAGTGCTGCTTCTTCTATTGAGCTTTCTTAGCCACTCTGGCTTGATCAAATTTCCATTTTCCTTCAGCAATGAACGCCGTCACCATGTCACTTTGTCCAGGAGTGAGGCCCAACTCTGGCATTGGAGCATTGGGATCTTTGTGCCAGAGATTGATGAAATCCAGGATCTTCTTCGGATCCATTAGAAGGGGCACAACACTCCCCTTGGCTCTAGTGGCCCGCTGCTGTCTGTCCTTGATGATAACAACTAATTCATCATCAGATGGAGTTTGGAAGACCACCTGCTTCTTGTGAGTACTTGGTCTAGTGCCTCGTCTAGTAGTGGCCTTGGTCTTCAGCAGTGTGGGACCGGGTTAAGAAGGATGAGCTGAAGAACTTGCTGAAGCTCCCGAGGCAATTGATATGCCAGTGGTCCTTTGGCAAGTGGCGAGATGCATAATTGCCGAGGATTTTGCCGGAGGAGCTGAGGGTTTTGAAGCCCGAGGAATTTGTGCAGTCTGAGGAACTGGGGAAGTCTAAGGAATTTGCCTTGGTGGCACAGAGGAGCTTGGCAGTGAGGGCATTGAAGAAGAACTTGTACGTGAGGGCATTGCTAAGGAGCTTGGAGGTTTATGGGCCGGCTTCTTTGGATTTCTTGCTTGAAGAAGCCTCGGCAGCGGCAGCAGCAGAATCCTCATTGAATTTCTTCAGTGCTTCTTTGGCTTGCTTGGCCAATTTAGCTTGCCGCCTGGCCCATTCATCAGCATAATCCTCACCACGTTTAAGGCTTGTTGGATCAGCTCTTTGGCCAGGTGCCAGAGGAGGTCTTGAGCATGGAGGGTGAAGAGCGAATTTCTTCATGTATTTGGGAGTGACATATATGTACTCCCTCCATTCTCTTGCCCATCTTCTTTCAATCCTCTGTATGTGCACTTTGTGCTCATTTTTAGTCCGCTTGCCATAAATTGCCTCATCAGGCGTGCAGTAACCTGCATAGATGTCATCAGGGATCTCAAAGGTAGTATTGACTTCAAGCTTCTTTCCTCCTTTCTGAGGCCGTTTACCATCTATCATTTTCTTCAGCTGAGGGATTTGAACAATTGAGTTCTCTGAAGAAGTGTGCAGCTTTTCTTCGAGGAATGCTGCAAATGAGTTAAGTTGATGAGAACCTAGTGATTCAGCAGCAGACATGTGTACCTGTGAACAGAGTATAGGTGCGAAGAATTTGGATAGGTCATATGCATTCTCAGAAGTTTTGGTAAAACTGAACAAGTTTGAGGAAATTGACCCGATGTGTCTTGAAGAATTTCACTAAGCGTTCTTTGACTTAGGTTCCAAAGTTGTGCGGATCGTGAGATTCACACAGTTGAGGAGTCATGAAGAAAAATGTCACTTAGAGAATGATGAGGACATGGCTACCACAGTTACACCCATATCCCCTACTGTTTTACCTCTTGGGACAATTGCTAGAGCTCAGATACGCCAATTAAATTATCATGTACTTTCGTTTCTTGGTAATGTTTCTAATGTTCATGAGAATATGATGCTGCCTAACTTAGATACATTTGTGTTGCTTGCAATTGAAGGGCCTAGCACGGACAAGAAGGTTGAACATTGGAGGATGGTCAAGCACGGAGATGAAGGTGCGTGCGAAGAGAACAAGAACGGAGGTTCAAGTGGAGATTTCCGGACTTTGAAGCCACCATGATGACATACAAGATGGTGGACAAAATATACAAGATGGCCTTTCATAAATTTCATCCATAGCTTATTATTGGTGTTGTGCCACCTTATAAGTAGCAACCATGTCTCACACAAATGGAAAGGGGAAGCATTTAGGAACGGGTTCACCTTGTGTCCAATGGAGCATAGTCGAGGTCTCATCTTATGTATCCTTGGGGCTTGGAGAGTAGTCGGAGTATACATGGGGATGAACGTGGGATGCTCCGCATCACACCCGAAGCTCCCACCTGAAGCCGGCTCATCCGGACCACGTCCTGGATCATCCGGACCCTGCCTGGACGTCCGGACCCCCAGCCAGACATCCGGACCTGCACCGCCACTAGCCGCGTCTCCAGCTCATCCGGGCCTCCACCC